>NC_035447.2:90153370-90350013 GCF_002127325.2 Helianthus annuus
AAATATATATATTTTGGGATACATTATTTTTGACAAATAAGTTATATATATATTTTCTAAGTGGGACTTAAAAATATATTATTTTCGGAACTACAATATACATGTATAAATACCCCCATCCTTAGGAAGGAAATACGAAAATTAAAATACTTGTGAAGTATTAATGTAAGAATATTGTTCACGCAATTATTCCAAAATTTAATATAGTTAAAGTAAAAATAATTATTATTTTAACAAATAGTTATAACTTGGAATAATATTCGGAGACATAAGAAACGCAACTCAAAACATTAAACTCTAAGCCAAGGCACGGCCCGTTCGTCTAATAGACATTAGTATGTTGTAGGTTGTCGTGTAGCTGACAGAGCTTGAGTTGCCGGTACGAAATGCACTACTGTGAGTTCATGTCCCCCTTTTCCTTAAACTGTTTTGTTTACTTACTTCGGGGGTGAAATACATGTTACAAAGGGATACTTACAATACTATTGGTATGTTTAGCCTAGGAAAGAACCATAGATCATGTGATAGGGTAGGCGGATACTTGGGACCATTAATCCTCGTATCAGGACCAAGGGGCATGAGTGATAGATCTATTTGGGTGTAGCGAGCCCACACCCATGAGGCCGGGGCAGCCCATAGTGGTGACTATGTCTTCCAGCCGGGAGCCCGGTACAACTTTGCTAGGTTTGAGTCTTCCTACACCGTCACACATATCAGTGGCCTTGCAAACCATTGGTGATCTTTTCCTTGTTTGCAATCATACCGGGATATACATACATTGTTTACAAAGGTTTATACATACTCACTTACACATGAACTCGCTCAACTTTTGTTGATTTTTCAAACTACATGTATTTCAGGGAACTAGTGAATCTGGCGAGGTATGCATTGTGTCAAGTTGCGTTTGAATAAAGATATCATCCAGGGTTGAGTTTAGGGGGTGTATTCGTTTCCAGGACGGGATTCATAATTCTAAACTCGGGTTTATTTACGTACTTTTGTTGAGTCCTTGGGAACTCAGTTAAACTTGTCATGGTTTGTAACTTATTTTAAGTGTCAATGTTTTCAAACAGTGGTGGTTGTGGTATTTTCTCACTTTATTTAATGGATGAACATCTCGTATTTTTATCATATAACATTGTTGTGATTGTTGCTATGGTATTAAGAAGTCACACCAAAATAACCACGCTTCCGCAAAAGTCATGGTGTGACATACAATGCGTATTAATCGATGATTTTACTGAAATACCCCTGGTTTTGTGATAAATTCAGGGGTATTTTTGAGAAAATTCAAAGTTTAATACGAATCGTATAGGCCTATACGATTCGTATTAAGCTGATATACGATACAACATAGGCCTATACGATCGTATATGGCATTATTTCAAATTTAGTGTTATCGTGTTTCCCTCGGTTCGACGTGTATACGTCTCGTTTTTTGCCGAACTTTCGCATATTTTGTCGTTTTATTACGTATACCTTCAACATAAGTCGTTTCGGTGCCGTTCGGTTGCGTGCGAATATCTTATTCTATGATTACGTACAGTTTTGTTTGAAATCCACTTGTACTCCTTAGTGCTGTATTATATGTATACGTGTGTGGAAATATCGTTAGTCGCGTACTTTGACGTATTTTTGCATATTTTAACGTATTCTAACATATTGTTGCGTATTTAATAGTATTTTTGACGTATTTTAGCTTATTTTAACGTATTTTAGGGTATTTTTACGTATTTTAGCGTATTTTAGAGTATTTTAGAGTATTTTAGCGTATTTTAACGTATTTTAGCGTATTTTAACATATATTAGGGTATTTTAGCGTATTTTAACGTATTGTAACGTATTTTATCGTATTTTAACGTATTGTAACGTATTTTAGACAACAACAGATAATGAACGGATTGTTGGACTTCTTGTTCCTAATGTATGCCTCAATTAATCTTTTTTACTCTTTTCTTCGATTTCAACAAATAGTACCGCAACCGTTTTTGACTACGGAAACGGTGGCTATGCGAAATACAAACCGCAATCGTTTGTGACTATGGGAAACACAAATTTTCTTTTTGAGCTTGATGGATCTCCGTTATCTCAATTGAGGCGTGCATTGTTTAAATCTGAATATAACTAGATGTTACGTGTAACTTCATTAAACCAAGAACAAAGCCTATTTTCAAAACACATGTGTTCGTATCAGCGTTGTTTATCACCCTGTGTGAGCATTGGAAACCCGACAAACAGTCTTGACAACTGTGACAGCTTATCTATCTGTGTTTGTCACATCCATCCTGTTATAGCAATCGATATCATTAACTACCAAAAGAATGCATACACAAATAAGTTCTAGTGGACGAAGCAAAGAGACCGTTATTACATCCGAGACGATTCCAGTGAGTCCTAGAACACTTGTAATCCTCAACCGGCTTTGAAACTAGACGGAATCTACAAAGAAACTGTTCGATTTCACGGTGAGTTCGTGGATTTGTTCTCAAAATTGAAGGAAAAGGAGTAAAAAAGATGAATTAAGGCGTGCATTGTTTAAATCTTAATCAGTTGTTAGGGTTTCGTTTCTTCATGGTCCAACTAAACCCTTGAATCCCAATGCTTCTCTAAAAATATTCATTGCACATTCAATATTCATTGTCCACTAGAACTATTTGTGTATGCATTCTGTTGCACATTCAATATTCATTGTCCAACAAATTGTGTCTGTCTGAACCAACTGAAATCCACAAATACCAACAGTTTATCCATCGCTAATTTCTCCGCTCACCGTGAAATCGAACAGTTTCTTCGTAGATTCCGTCTGGTTTCAAAGCCGGTTGAGGATTACGAGTGTTCTAGACTCGTTCAAACTATGTGACATGTGTTTATTACAGTGGTCCAGGTACTATTTGTGTATGCATTCTTTTGGAGAACTTATCGTGTGTTGCAGTTTGGAAAGATGACCGAATAGAGATTTGAATAACAAACTGTGGAGAACTTGTTTGCGTTATCCATCAACATAAGCCCGAAGAAACCAAATTCGCAACAATGAGTCTGAGTCCATTGTTGTTCGTGAATGTTTCGAATCATCATAGAAGACGTGTCGGGTTCTTCTGCTAGTGGTCTGCTTCCAATGCTCACACAGGGTGATAAACAACACTGATATCATCATAGAAGCGTTGGGATTCAAGGGTTTATGAGTCAAAGTTAACATTCAGATTCAGATTCAGAAAGCAGATGATTTTGTACTTGGGTTTATTCTCTTTAATCTATTGGAATGATCCTTGTTTTGTCACGTACATGCGTTTAATTCCCAACATCCTTGTAGTGTTTAGAATGTTTGAAGGAAATGTTGGTTCAATACCACCGGTTTCTAACTTTATGCTTGCATCCACCACAGTGAATATTAACTTTGTTGGAATCTACGAAGAAACTGTTCGATTTCACGGTGAGTGGAGAAATTAGCGACGGAGAAATTGTTTGTATTTGTGGATTTCGGTTGGTTCAGAAACTTAACAAGAGAAGCAACTAAAAAAGCGGTGAACGGTATTTAATGTACACACCGCATTCGAAGATCCTTGCATTAGACACAATTTTTTGTAATTTGTGGATCAACAGAAATAACTAAAATTAGGGCTGTAAACGAACCGAACGTTCAGCGAACGGTTCATGAACCGTTCGGTGGGAAGTTCGTTTGTGTTTGTTCGATTACCTTAACGAACGAACACGAACAAAATTTTTGTTCGGTTAGCTTAGCAAATGAACACGAACAAAGGTCTCGTTTGTTCGACTGCGTTCGTGAACGTTCGGTAATATGTTCGGTTATGTTCGTGTTCGTGTAGTTATGTTAAAAAAAATAATAAACAATAAACTTTTTACCTAAACATATTGAAAACTTGAAAACCTATTGTTTTCTAAGTTAGCTAAACTTTAGACATTCAAGACAATTTTTTTTTGGATAATCATGTGAAGTAATTCTGGATAATTATGTTTAAGATAGTTAAACTTGATTCATCATTTTGTGATTGTAGTAGACTTCTTGTGTTTTGATTTATCATTTGATGGTTGTATTTAACTACTTATGTCGAATATTTAAGGTTTATAATGTTTTATTTTTTAATTTCAAGTTAAATATTTGTTTACATTCGTTTGTGTTCGAGACCAATGTTCACGAACTGTTCGTGAACAAATGACTTTCCTTAATGAACGAACACGAACAAAAACTTATGTTCGGTATGCGTTCGTGAACAGTTCGTGAACATGTTAATTTCCTTAACGGACGAACACGAACATGGCCGTGTTTGTGTTCGTTCGGTTCGATTACAGCCCTAACTAAAATAGTTCTCTTTAATTTATTAGAACGATCCTTGTTTTGAGAATCTGATTCTGTTGTTCAGTACCAACAGAATGCATACACAAATAGTTCTAGTGGACGAAGCAAATGAAACCGGAGCTGTTATCTTGGTTGTTCAGTACTTTCGTGCTAAATACAATGTTCATCTTCGTTATCCTTTGCTTTCTGCAATTCAAGCAGGCACGGATGCTAAACGTACTGTTATTACATCCGAGACGATTCAAGTGAGTCATATGAAGCAACTGTCGGTCTATTCAATTGAGAGGAATCATTGCATTACATCCCTGTTGAAAAACATAATCGATAAATTCAGGGAAAATGGGGTTGAAATATGATAACCCAACAGTGGAGGATCTCATTCTACAGCTTCAATAAATTCAGAGGTATTCTCAAAATAATGTTTCCTAGATATTTGAAGACCAACAAATGTCCAAAGTGCTGCTTTTTCGTTCGCGTGACGGAAAGCTACCGCGTGACAAGAAGCTACCTTGCAAAAATTAAAAAATTAAATCGACACCCTCAATACGCATCGTATAGGCCTATATGGTGCGTATTACTTTTTGTTAGGGGACAATGACACCCTTTGGCAGACATAGAAGTTTGAACCCGCCTCAATACGCATCGTATAGGCCTATACGATACGTATTGAGGGTGTCGATTTAATCCCTAAGGTGTGCCAATAATACGACCCTTCATGAAAAAAATGTGATTTATCGCCTTTAATGATAAGTCAGTGCTTAAAAACCTTTAGAATGTATGGGATGCATTAATTCCCAATTTAGTTCGTTGATTGGTCAAATCTCATTTGGGTTAGTTTGGACAAAAATCACTAAATTCTTCAACTTTTCACATTTCACTGTCATACTTGAATTAACCTTCTAATGCACTTTTTATAGTGTTATTATTCAATTTTTTAACTCAAAATTTGGTGCCTTATCTACCATTTGCTTAAAATCTAACAAAATCTAACTTTAGGTCATTGTTAATCAATTTCTAACAATTTATGAATTTATAATTCACCATGTGTATTAGTGTTGAATATATACCTTTTGCTCCTATATTCATTAGAAATTAAACTCTCTCCTATTATAATCAGAAGTTGAATTTTTAACTTTTAAAAAAGGAGAGCCAAAATTGTTACAATAAATTTCCCCTATATTAATTTACACCTTTTCTCTTCCTCACTAAAACACAATTTAATTTTCTTTAATTTTATTGATGCACCTTTTACATTATCTACTCTTTCTACCTCTATTTCTCTTATTTTTCCCTTATCTTTCTTTACATTTTTTCTTAGCATGTTGTACTACAAAACTCATAAATAACTACAAACTTTACTCATGAATAGTTCTATTTGTCTTTTTGTTTTTATTTCACAATGTTTATTTTATTGATACACCAACATGAATTTTCAAAAGGTTTTGTTCTTTCTATAACGTTCCAAATATTATCAACGACCTTGCCACAACGTATGGGTTTGCGATGGTTTCGTTTTTTATATGCAGTTTCAAATAAAGTTACGTATGTTATCAACGACCTTTTCAATATACGAGTTCGCTAAAACGTTTGACGTTATTCTTTTCATTGTTTTACTTCCCCGCACAACGCGGGGGTCTCAAATGGTAGTTTAATATTAGAAGTTTTCTTTCTTAATAGTTTCGTTTTCTTATTTTCTAAATTTTTCAAAGTATAAAAAGTTTAAATTGAATAAGATATAGGAGGTGCTTTTACCCCTTTTATAAATGTTGCCGTCATTGCTACTAAATCCTTTGGTACATCATTAGCAATTTTGGTAAGGAAGAATCTTTAATTAATAAGGTAATAGAAAATAAGAAGTTTTATATAATTCCTAATAATTTGAAGGAGATTCTCATTTATCACTTTAAGTTTAAAAGTCTAAAAAGGTGTCTTCTAGTGATGAAAGTATTGAACCCATAGTCTTATTGTGATAGTCATAAATGTGTATTAGGTCTAGTTACAATTTCATAGATAAGATGAAAATGTATAAAGGCAATGTAAATCTTCTTTTGTATGCTATGAATGTACTCCCATGGCTTTGGTTTTCATAACTTCAATGGAAAAATATGTTATTGTCCCTTTCCCATTGATTTTCTGAACTAAAATAAAGATTTAGACCATGAGTCGTCACTATTGAATTTAATATATTCGTGGTCCTTTGTACACTTTTTTGCATCAGTTTTCATGTCCTTTTGGTATGATTAGTTCACAACTCCGAAGCGTGAAACATTCTTCAAATTTCCAAAATTCTTGAGTTTACGTATCGCCATAAAATAACATTTTTTAGTGTTCAACAGTAAATAAAGATAATCTTCATCTAACATTTATTTGCTCTTAATCTTTTGTATAAGCAAAGCATTTATCCGTAGCATACATCCTTAGACTACATCAACATACACAATATTAGGCAGAATACATACCATTTCTAACATATATTATATCAGGCACAACCATTTATAATTAAATTGTTTTAAGTTTAACAAACATTGAATTTTAAGGAAGGAGAACAAGAATGAGAATTGGGAGAAATTAAAGAGTTTGGTGAGGTTCATGTAAAAAAGATCTTTTTCGTGAGAAGTGTGAGAATGCATAGAAATTGACATATAGGCCTCATGTTTTGGACTTAGACATGATGTTTTAGGTTGTTTTGGCAAGAAAAACACCAAACATAACAATTTAAAACACAATGCAATGTATTATGGGCATGAAATTTAGAAAACAACAAAAACACAATTCTTAACACTTAAAGCACACTACTTAACGTTCTTGGCATAGTATTTTAATTTTTAAGCATAGATTTCATCGATTGTGTCTTAAATTGTTATGTTTGGTATTTTTCTTGCCAAAATAACCCAAAACATTATACCCAAGTCCAAAATATGATGCATACATGTCAATTCTTATGCATTCTCACACTTCTCATAAAAGTGTCTTTTTTACAAGATCCTAAGACTACTTTCTATTATATAAACTAAACACTTAAATATGTGTATTCTTTATTAACTTAGATTCACTTGGATAGAAGCAGCAGAATCTCAAAAGCCATGTAGATATCTACTAACAAAAATAAATATTACATGATTCTGCACAATCAATAAAAAGTCCATAAAACGGAAATTATAAAATCACCTGCAGAATCACATAAACGTTATACAAACTACCAGAAACAAAGATTATATAGAAATTAACATAAACGAATATTAGATCAGTTTCACCCAATCAATACCAATCCCCCACAAAGAATTAAAAATCATTCCGTTGGCAACGTATGCGTTATCTATATGAAATTAAATAGTGATGTAAAAAAATAACACACTTGCGAAACCGGATATGAAACGGATCATTTTACCTTTGATGTCATTGAACTGGGTATGTGTTAAGATTAACGGTTAACTTTGGTCATCGCCAAAGCATCACGTCGTTTGCCGAATCGTTGTGAACGTTCTATAATGAAAAATGTGTTCGTTGGAAAAAAAATACGACGATTAGTTATAAACTAATAATATCGTTTCACGAAGTTATGGGTTTCCACCTTTCAACATGTGTCCGGTAAGTCGGTTAAAGAAGTCAGTCGCAACGTTTCGAATTGCATATTTAATTTATTTACATGTTTCGCAACGTTTTGAATTGCATATTTAATTTATTTATTATATGTTCAGAACTATACACGTTTGTGTATGAAAGCCACAGTAGTATGAAATCATACTAATATAGGAAATGTGGTGTTGTATTATACCTTAGGATGTGTTTTTTTGTGTATATATATACCGTAACCGATCAAAGTGGCTTTTATACGAACCTCAATGTATAATTTAATTTTTTACGGACGTGACTTTTAAACGAAAGGATATGACATAAGTTGCTTTGTGTGTGTGTATATGTGTGTATATATATATAAGATTAAAATAAACTAAATTGTGTGACTTTTAAACAAATGGGACATGTTACTAATTGTATACATATAGAATAAAATGAACTAAAAGGTGTGACTTTTAAACAAATGGGACATAACCCAACTACCTCCCGTGGACTCTTGATGCTAAAATTCATTTGACAGCAAATAATTATGGAGGAGACAATTACTGATGATAATCAAACTTCACCTCAAGATAAAGCAAAAGCTATGATATTCCCCTGTCATCATCTTCACGAAGACCTAAAACGGAAATATATGATTGTTCAGGACCCTCTTGAATTGTGGAAAAATATTCAAGAACGTTTTGACCACCGGAAGTTGGTTTTACTCCCCATGGCCCACTATGAATGGCTTCATTTAAGACTACAAAATTTTAAAACTATTAGTGAGTATAACTCTTCCTTGTTACGCATTACCTCTGAACTTAAATTATACGGTGAAAAAATAACCGATTAAGACGTGCCTCAAAAAACTTTCTCAACTTTCCATGCATCAAACATCTCATGTCGCAACAATACAGGAATGCAAATTTACTAAATATTCTGAATTGATATCATGTGTTCTGGTTGCGGATAAAACAACTAACTCTTACTACAAAACCATCAGCGTGACCCGCCAGTGCAAGCCCATTCCATGAAGCAAATTTGGCAAATTATCAAAGTGGAGGTGAACGAGGCAGAGGCCGCAACCCCAACAGAGGTCGTGGACGGGGATATACTTGGCGTCAGGAGTCTCACCACTCTAAAAATAGTGGTGACGATCAAGTCGACACAATATGGGGCGACCTCCAAAGGGGAAAACTAACATGACCCAAAACAACATTTGTTATAGATGTGGGATGTCAAGTCGTTGGTCCCGCACATGCCGCACCCCTAAACACCTCGTTGAGGCATATCAACACATGATGAAAGAACAAGGAAAGAAGGTTGAAACTAATCTGATTGAGGATGCACCTAATTTTCCATCTCCATCCACGATATCTGACATTCATTTGGATGCATGTGATTTCATTGAAAATGTTCGTGATGTTTAAACATTTGTTATGTATCTTTTATGGTTTTACTTTCAAACTATGACTTTTTTACTTGATCTAGTTTAAACTCTTGTAATGTTATATTTAAACTATCATAATGATTTAACTTCATACTTTGTATTAAATTTATTTATTTTTATTTTCAAAAGAAATATGTATACTAGCTCCAGCAGAGCTATTACTGGTGATGAATGTCTCATAGATAGTGGTAGTACTAATACTATTCTCAAACATACAAACTTTTCTCTGAGTTATTTCCACCAAAGACACCTGTAGGTACTATCTCTGGTGTTAGTAACCTTATTGAAGGCTCTAGAAGAGCACACATAACCCTATCTTCGGGTACCTAATTGATTAATGAAAATGAATTATATTCTAGGAAATCTAGAAAAAATTACTTAGTTTTAAAGATATTCGGAAAATGGATACCACTTAAAAACAATATCTGAAAATAATTTTGAATATCTTCAAATCACCTCAACCAAAAATGGCAAAGAAACTATTTTCAAACAATATTAGCTTTATCCTCTGGATTATACTATTCTAATATCAATCCTATCAAATCATACATGGTGAATAACATAAAGTTATTAGATAAAGATACATTCAATATACGGCATGACCGACTAGATCACCCTGGTAGCATAATGATGAGATTTATCATGTGCAGCATGCTCTCTGGGCAAACTTATTACTCGGCCCTTACAAACTAAACTAATATATGGAATCTCCTCATTTCTAGAAAGAATCAAAGGGGATATTTGTGGGCCTATACATCCTACATGTGGACCATTCCGCTATTTCTTGGTCTTAATTAAGCATCATCAAGATGGTCACATGTGAGTCTTTTAGCTACTCGAAATGTAGCATTTGCCTGACTTTTAGCTCAAATCATACAATTAAGAGCCTTGGATAATCAAATTACGAACATAAGGATGGATAACGCAGGAGAATTCATATACCATGCTTTTAATGAATATTGCATTTCAGTCAGGATATATGTTGAACATTGATGTGCGTGAAGTGTGTTATATTTTAGGTGTATATTTTAAGCCCTTTTTACACTTTTTAGCCAAGTTTTAAATTTATAAAACACGATATTTACTAACACTAGACACACATATGGACAAGTGCACCCATCGTGAGCGTAGTATCGTGTTGGTAAGATACCGAGGTGGTCCAAGGACACAAGAGCTTTTAGTACCGGTTTATCCTCAACGTCTAATCAAATCAAAAGTTAGAAAAAGGTTTTAAATTAGAAAAATAAAACTAACTTAAATGCTGAAAATAAAAATAAAAGTAAAAACAGATAGACAAGATGAATCACTTGGATCCGACTCGTGTGTAGTGTAACCTTTGATTATTTCCGCACTTTTGCACATTTTAAGAGATTATCTTAGTTATTGTAGTAGGCCCCTCTTTTGAAGGTGACGTTACCCTCAACCCAGTAGTTTGAGTCAGCAAGGATACAATCCTAAAGGGTCGGATTATTGAAAGATAATTAATTAACTTATTAATGCATAATGTGGTAGGCCCCTCTTTTGAAGGTGGCGTTACCCTCGGCTAAGTAGTCTGATTCAGCAGGGATACAGTCCTAAGTAGCCGGGTTAAAGTTTTAATAGTAGTTTAACTTATGAGGGGATCAAAGAATTTGGACCCCTCCATCCAATACCGGTGGGTATTGAAGGAGGTCCTACTAAATTTGACCCAGGTCCTTTGCAGGATCTATACATTGAACAATGGCAAGACTCTTACCAAACCGTTCCCTTAACCCCCGACCAGGTAACCAACATATCTCCATATAGACTGTGGAGATATGAATGGTGAAAATCTTTTATTTTATATAGACAGTAAAATAATGCCAAGACACCACGGATAAACGATAAGGAAGAATCACCTTCAACATAAGAAACTAGTTATTAAAGTCATTAATACATAACCAAATAAAAAGTGCGAAAATTTAAAAATAAAAAGTATTACACTAAACACTTGTCTTCACCAAGTGATGTAAGAGACTTAGGCAAACATGGCCTTTGATTGTCAAGAACTCTTACGATCAATCTTGGATCCCGAGACGACTCAAACACTCTATGATGGACAATGGACGATGGTGGTGGATGATGGCGTTGTGATGGTGGTGGGTGGTGAGTGAAGTGTGAGAGAGGTGGTGTGCCAAGGGATGAGTTGCAAGTGATCCAAGCACTCCTATTTATAGGCTGAACAGAAGCTCGGGCACGGCCCCGTGTCCATTGGGCACGGCCCTGTGTTCATCGGGCACGGCCCCGTGTCCATCCTCCTTCTCTTTCTTCATTAATTGCAGTTTGTCTGCATTAGTTGACCACGCCCTCATGTCCGCTGGGCACGCCCCCGTGTGCAGAAGCGTATCTGTACTATCAAGATTTCCTCAGATTCTGCGAATCTTAGAGGTGACCACGGCCCCGTGTCCAGTGGGCACGCCCCCGTGGTGGGTGATAGATGCTTCTACAGCTTTGTCTTTTCTGCTGACACTTGGGCACGCCCCCGTGCTCATTGAGCACGAGGCGTGTTCAGCCTTCTGTTCTCTTGTTTTGCTTGGGAAGATGCTGTCGGGAGGCCGGGCATGCCACGTTTGTTCCTTTTCTTGTATTTATGTTAGATTTAGCTGCCTTTTTACTTCTTTTGTTTATTTGAGCTCATTTAATCCTGAAAATACAAAAGGAAGACAAAAACACACTTTTTCCAACATTAGTACTAAAAAAGGGGTTAGTTTTATGCCACAATTGATGTAATTTATATGTTGCATTTTGTGCACATCAAACATCCAGTGCCTCATGTTCACACACATAACAGTTTAGCTGAATCTTTGATTAAACGATTACAGATAATTGCTAGACCGCTCCCAGTGAGATGTAAACTACCATTTTCTGCAGGGGCCATGATATTTTGCATGTTGCTGCACCGATCGGATTAAGACCAACTGCTGATCACGAATACTCCCCATAGCAATTAGTCTCTAGACGAGAACCAATTCTTTCCCAACTTAGAATTTTTAGATGTGCGGTATACGTATCAATACCGCCACCACAATGTACTACAATGGGACCCCAAAGAAGATTGGGTATCTGTGTTGGTTTTAACTCCTCGTCTGGTATTAAATATTTAGAACCATTGACGGGAGACATGCTTATAGCACGATATGTTGACAATCATTTTAATGAAAATATGTTCCCAGTCTTAGGGGGAGATAAGAATAAAGAAAGACTGGTAACACAAGAAATAACATGGAATGCATCATCACTCTCAAATCTTGACCTTCGAAAGTGGTCAATGTGAATATGAAGTCCAAAATATTACACATTTGCAAAGAGTAATGGATTACCAGATGCATTCACAAACACGAATAGAGTGACGGAGTCACACATACCAGCATCAAATGCACCTGCTCGAATTAAAGCAATCCCAGAAAGGATTACTATACAACAAAAGCATGGGAGACCAATTGGTTCCAAAGACAAGAACCCACGGAAACGAAAAGAACAAAATAACGCAGTTGGTGAAAACTCACAAAAGGGTTATAAATCAAACCCCAGTAGAGGTAAATGTTCCAGAAGAGATAACTATAATTCCAGAGGAAAATAAAATTTTAGAAGAAAAACTGGTACCAAACGAAAATGATATCTTTATTAATTATGTACAAAATAGTACAATGTGGAACTAGAATAAAACACGTGTTGATGATATATTTGCATTTGCAATAGGAACGAATGTAATCAATGAAAATGATTACGTACCAAAAACTTTAGAAGAGTGCATGCACATAAATGATTGGCCAAGATGGCAAGAAGCCATAAATGTGACAACCCGTATTCCAGAACCCTTCTTTGTGCTTTGATGTAACCTGTATGAGCAATACGTGACTAGTTGATGTGTTTGATTTCAATGGAATATTATGTTATGTGTTATATGAATGTGAACGTGTTGTGCATATGTCGAATAATAAACTCTTTGGGGCCGCACATCTTGTCTTTCGTCACACATCTTTCTTGGCCCAACTCCACTCGCAAACCACTTGGCCGACTCAAGACCAAGGGCAGCCCGTTGATGGGTTTGGCCCATTTCCCTTGTGCGTGTTCATTAACCCATTATGGGGTTTTGATCCTCATATTTTGCAAAACACCAACACACACACACAAACCCTACCTCTTTCTCTCTTCCTCTCTCGAAGCCGGCGACCCCACCCCCATCCTTTGCAGCTTTCGGATTAACTCTTGTTTCATCCTCTAATCCGGTTAGTGTTTATTGTTGGTTGTATTATACATGATGTTGTGTTATATATGCTCTACTTGATGAATTAAGGGATGAAATATAATTGATGGTGTTATAAACTATTAATGTTGATATTCTTGTAATCGGCTCCTATATATATATATTGGATAGTGTTCATATAAATCGAATGGATTGAAAACATGTTAACCGATTTATGATGATGATTCGGATAAGTGATTTGCTATCTTGAATGATTTGGTGTACACATGAACTAGGGTGCATGTTAGTCTAGAATCCGCTAGTTTAATGATCTGATTGTATGTTTCGTATGATGATTGGTTGATTGTTCTTGCTTAGATCATGATTAGGGTTGCAGAATATTCATGATTGCTGTTAAAAGTGTTGTTTAATCTGATTTGCGAAACTGCCAAAGTTGTTTGCTGTTTTTACGGAATTATTGAGCTGCAAATTAAGGAAATCAGGAAGTCAGTTACATCTTCCGGTCTCGACACAGGCTGCGAGTCGAGAACTCACTGTCTCAACTCGAGACCACACCACACCGGCACAAACAAGCATGACTCGAGATCATGGTTGCGAGTCTCGTTGCGACTCGTGACATGACTCGAGACCGCCTAGTCTCGAGTGATGAACGTATGACCCGAGACCTCCTCAGTTGCGACTCGAGAACTCATAGGCTACAACTCGAGACCGTATAGTCTCGACTCGGGATCTCTAGTCTCGACTCGAGACCATATACACGTGCACACTGTTTTGGACTTGCATGCTATTTCGAGCCCAACCATTTGGGCTGCATACTTGGGCTTTGTTTGTTATGTGATTTCTTCTATTGAACTCGTATGAACTGTTAACTGCCATGATTATACATGTATGCCATGATCAATACTTGTACACAACTTGTTAGAATACGTGTAGATCATATACGTGCACTACTTAAACCATAGACCTGACTTGTATGGTAACCATGTTAGGACGTGGTTGACCACATACAGCTCAAGTGACCTTTTGTTTATCTGCCGAGCAAACCAAGGTGAGTTCACACTCTTACCAAGGCATGGGATTCCCGGGGTAGGGAATGGGATTGAATGAATACTTGCACTTACATTATTATTGGGAATTACGGATCACTGACCTCGTTAGGGGAAGGTCACTTATAGATACTGCTAGACTAGTGATACAAATACTACTCTTCGCACACATGCCTGGAATGGTCGCGATACGAATACGAATCTTCGCACACATGCCTGGAATGGCCGCGATACTAATACTAAACTTCGCACACATGCCTGGAGGGCCGCGATACAAATATAACTAGTCTACAATACATGGGAAACTCCCACTAATCTTTGTAAACATGCCTGGAGGGCCGCGATACAAGTATATACGATACACGGTTTACGAAACAAACATACGATTTACGAAATGAACACTATAACTAAGCAACCAACTGTGAACTCGCTCAACTAGTTGTTGACTCTCTGTTACATGCCTTGCAGGTCGTTAGGTACACATGGAGCTTGCACAGGGAGGCGCGGTCGTTGTGGACATGGATCATGGATGCGTTGTTAAACATTTATGACATTTTAAACTTTATACTTATGTTGGGTTTACATTTATGCTTCTGCTAAACATTGAAAATACTTATCTTTGAACACCTTTCATATTGGGTTGGTTGAATTACAGTTACTATTTACATTGTTCAATATGATTGGTGGCTTGATCCTGGTCATGTCACGCACCCATGCGGTGATACTCCGCGTGTGGATTTTGGGGGTGTGACAGATTGGTATAAGAGCCATTGGTTATAGAGAACTTGGTTTTAATAAGGGGAAAACGTTTTTATTAAAACCGGACTATAACCTGTACAGTGCTCAACGATCCACAACGACGCTTCACTCCACGTGCAAGACTCAACAATATAGGTACTACTATCCATGTTTACATTGCCTACTTGCTAGATTACATAGAACTTTGCTCATGGTATGCTTAGATAAACATAACCACTATTGCTTGAAAACACTTGTGTGCTTACTCTCTTTTGTCATCGCACTTTTCGCGAACCTCTCTCACTTATGTTCCCTTGATATGAAGATCATGAGTGGACGCGTTAACATGACTCAAGCCTAGTTGACGGCTCTGATTAACGAACAAGTTGCTGCGGCACTTGCAGCCGCACAAGCAGGAGGTATACCCTGCAGTCGCAAACTCACTCTAGGATCTTTAGATCGTACACTCCTAAACCAATTCTTGTGTTAAACCTTGTCCTACTCTTATACACAACAGGTCAACCCGCTCAGCAACCTGTTTGCACTCTCAAGAATTTCATGGACTGTCGTCCTAACACATTCAGTGGCACTGAAGGAGCAGTTGGACTCCTCCATTGGTTTGAAAAGCTCGAGTCCGTGTTTGAGATGTGTGAATGCCCTGAGTCTCGCAGGGTGAAGTACGCCACTGGTATTCTAGAAGGCATTGCGCTGACTTGGTGGAATGCGCAAGTTCAGATTTTCGGGTTGGCAGCTGCTAACGCCACCCCTTGGAATGATTTCAAGGAACTAATCAAGCGAGAATACTGCACACGTGATGACATCCACAAGTTAGAAGTGGAGTTCTTCCATTTGAAAATGACGGGGTTAGAAATTGAGGCATATACTAAACGGTCAAACGAGCTGGCCATCCTGTGTCCAACTATTGTGGATCCTCCTATCAAGCGTATTGAGTTGTATCTCAATGGGCTAGCACCAGAAATCCAGAGTCACGTGACATCGGCCAACCTTGATAATATCCAGGATATTCAACGTCTTGCTCATCGCCTCACAGATCAGGCAGTGGAACAGAACAGGCTGCCTAAACGTATCAGTGCTACCGATGCTACTACTTCCGCTACTCCCAGTGATAACAAACGGAAATGGGATGGGGATTCCAGCAAAGGTTCAGCTACAGCTCAGTCTCAGGTTCAGCAGTGCAAGACTGATAACTATCAGAGCCCTGGTCAACAATTTTCTGGCAGTCAGAGACATGGTGGTTATCGAGGAAACCTCCCAAGGTGCAACACTTGCAACAAGCACCACAACGGCCAGTGTAACAAGGGTCGTTGTCAGCGGTGCCTCAAAATGGGCCATGAGGCTAAAGATTGTAGGAGCTCGCGGCCTGCGAATCAGAACCAGCAACAACAACCACCTGCTCCACGAAACCAGCAACAGCAACAACAGCGAGGCAACAGGGGATGCTATCAATGTGGTGCTGAAGGCCACTTCAAATGTGACTGCCCCTAGTTAAACCAGAACCAGAACAACAACAACAACAACAACAACAACAATCAGGTCAATGGGAACAACAACGGGGGAAACAATAATGGCAACGATGCTACGGGTCGTGTGTTCGTGCTGGGGCAGGGTGATGCCAGGAATGATCCTAACGTGGTTATGGGTAAGTTTCTTCTCAACGACTTTTATGTTACTGTTTTGTTTGATTCGGGTGCGGATACCAGTTATATGTCCCTGAAAGTTAGTCAATTGTTAAAGCGTACACCAACACCCTTAAACACCAAGCATGTCGTAGAGTTAGCTAATGGTAAGAGTCTAGAGGCCACACACATAGTTCAGGGTTGTAATCTTGTCCTCGCTGGTCAGACTTTCTCTATCGACCTCATTCCCATAGTTTTGGGTAGTTTCGACATCGTCATTGGTATGGATTGGTTATCTCAACAACAAGCAGAGATCTTATGCAAGGAGAAGATTGTACGTATACCCCGTTCTGGTAAAGAACCTCTCGAAGTTCAAGGCGACAAGAGTGGTGCCGTGGTTGGCATCATCTCCTTTTTGAAGGCTCAGAAGTGTTTACGAAAGGGCCACACTGCCATTTTGGCACCGGTTACTGATGCATCATCGAAAGAGAAGAGGTTAGAGGATATTCCTGTAGTGCGTGACTTTCCTCAAGTGTTTCCAGAGGAATTACCTGGGCTACCGCCCCATCGCCAGGTCAAATTCCAGATCAAACTAGCTCCAGGGGCAGCACCAATAGCTCGTGCACCATATCACTTAGCTCCATCAGAGTTAGAAGAACTGTCCAAACAACTTCAAGAGCTCTTGGATAAGGGCTTTATTCGTCCTAGCTCTTCGCCTTGGGGAGCTCCAGTACTATTTGTGAAAAAGAAAGACGGTACCTTCAGGATGTGCATTGACTACCGTGAACTCAACAAGGTGACCGTAAAGGATCGCTATCCTCTTCCACGCATCGACGACCTGTTCGACCAATTGCAAGGGTCGAGCTATTATTCAAAGATAGATCTGAGGTCAGGCTACCATCAGCTGAGAGTCCGGGATGAGGACGTCTCCAAAACAGCATTCAGAACTCGCTACGGCCACTACGAGTTTCTAGTTATGCCTTTTGGGTTAACAAACGCGCCTGTGGTCTTCATGGATCTTATGAACAGGGTGTGCAAACCTTACTTGGACAAGTTTGTGATTGTCTTCATTGACGACATCCTGATCTACTCTAAGAGCCAGGAGGAACATGAGCAGCATTTACGACTCATTTTGAAACTACTTCGAGCAGAACAGCTGTATGCCAAGTTTTCGAAATGCGACTTCTGGCTTCGTGAAGTCCACTTTCTAGGCCATGTGATAAACAAGGATGGGATTCATGTTGATCCATCCAAGGTAGACTCGATCAGGAACTGGCCTGCGCCACGTACACCAACGGAAATACGCCAATTCTTGGGTTTGGCGGGTTATTACAGACGGTTCATCAAAGACTTCTCAAAGATTGCACAGCCGCTTACACTACTGACACAGAAGGGTGTCACCTACCGTTGGGGTAGTACTCAGGAAACAGCTTTTCAGCACTTAAAAGATAGGCTCTGCAGCCCGCCTATCCTTTCACTGCCAGAGGGCACGAACGATTTTGTGGTCTATTGCGACGCATCCATTCAAGGTCTTGGATGTGTGTTAATGCAACGTGACAAGGTCATTGCTTATGCGTCACGCCAACTTAAAGTTCACGAACGGAATTATACTACACACGATTTAGAGCTGGGAGTTGTTGTTTTCGCGCTTAAGATATGGCGACACTACCTGTACGGTACCAAGTGCACCATCTACACCGATCACAGGAGTCTTGAGCATATCTTCAAGCAGAAGGAATTGAACATGCGTCAACGACGATGGGTCAAACTTTTGAACGATTATGAATGTGCCATCAAGTATCGTCCAGGAAAGGCCAATGTTGTGGCTGACGCCCTAAGTCGAAAAGACACTATGCCTAGACGCGTACGAGCATTACAACTTACCATCCAGTCTAGTCTTCCGGCACAGATACGAGATGCTCAGGCAGAAGCATTAAAACCAGAAAACGTCAGGGCTGAAGCCCTATGCGGCTCAAGACAACGGTTAGAACAAAAGGAAGACGACGCCTACTACGTAATAGGACGCATCTGGGTCCCACTTTATGGCAACTTACGCGAGCTTGTAATGGATGAAGCACATAAGTCTCGCTACTCGGTACATCCAGGTTCGGATAAAATGTACCACGATCTCAGAACCACGTATTGGTGGCCTAGCATGAAGGCCCACATAGCAACTTACGTTAACAAATGCTTGACTTGTGCGAGAGTCAAGACCGAATATCAGAAACCCTCAGGCCTACTCCAGCAACCAAAGATACCACAATGGAAATGGGAGGAAATTTCCATAGATTTTGTTACTGGCCTGCCTAGATCCCAGCGTGGAAATGATACTATTTGGGTGATCGTGGATCGACTCACAAAGTCTGCACACTTCCTGGCTATTAAGGAAATGGATAAGTTCTCCACTCTAGCAGACGTTTATCTCAAAGAAGTTGTCTCAAGGCACGGGGTGCCGACCTCTATTATCTCTGACCGTGATGCACGCTTTACTTCGGAACTGTGGCAAGCAATGCATAAATCTTTCGGCTCACGATTAGACATGAGCATAGCTTATCATCCTCAGACGGATGGGCAGTCTGAGCGTACTATTCAAACTCTAGAAGACATGCTTCGGGCATGTGTTATTGATTTCGGTAACAGCTGGGAAAAACATCTCCCTTTGGTAGAGTTTTCGTATAATAACAGCTACCACACCAGCATCCAAGCCGCTCCATTTGAGGCATTATACGGGCGTAAATGCCGATCACCTCTCTGTTGGGCAGAGGTGGGCGATAGTCAGATCACAGGTCCAGAACTTGTAGTTGATGCTATTGAACGGATTGCACAGATACGACAACGCATGGCGGCAGCTCGTGACCGTCAGAAAAGCTACGCTGATAAGCACAGGAAACCCCTCGAGTTCCAGGTTGGGGATCGAGTGCTACTCAAAGTCTCACCTTGGAAACGTGTAGTTCGTTTTGGAAAACGAGGCAAGCTCAATCCGCGGTATATCGGAGCGTTCGAAATCGTAGAAAGAATAGGCAAAGTGGCCTACAAACTAAACCTACCAGCAGAACTCGGTGCAGTTCACAACATTTTCCACGTGTCGAATCTGAAGAAGTGTCTGTCAGATAAGACCCTCATAGTTCCTTTGAAGGAGCTCACAATCGACAAACAGTTGCGATTCGTCGAGGAACCAGTCGAAATCACGGACCGGGATGTTAAGGTCCTCAAGCACACCAGAATACCTCTTGCTCGAGTTCGTTGGAACTCCCGTCGTGGCCCAGAGTTCACCTGGGAACGCGAAGATCAAATGAAACAAAAGTATCCCCAATTGTTCGCGAACCGTACAACCACTACTGAGGCAGAAGCTACTGCGGAATTTCGGGACGAAATTCCAAACCAACAGGGGGAGGATGTGACACCCCAGGAAAACCATGCAACTTAACTAGCTTCCTCAGTGAGTACGTACCAAATTTCGGGACGAAATTTCTTTCAACTTGGGGATAATGTGACAACCCGTATTCCAGAACCCTTCTTTGTGCTTTGATGTAACCTGTATGAGCAATACGTGACTAGTTGATGTGTTTGATTTCAATGGAATATTATGTTATGTGTTATATGAATGTGAACGTGTTGTGCATATGTCGAATAATAAACTCTTTGGGGCCGCACATGTTGTCTTTCGTCACACATCTTTCTTGTCCCAACTCCACTCGCAAACCACTTGGCCGACTCGAGACCAAGGGCAGCCCGTTGATGGGTTCGGCCCACTTCCCTTGTGCGTGTTCATTAACCCATTATGGGGTTTTGATCCTCATATTTTGCAAAACACCAACACACACACAAACCCTACATCTTTCTCTCTTCCTCTCTCGAAGCCGGCGACCCCACCCCCATCCTTTGCAGCTTTCGGATTAACTCTTGTTTCATCCTCTAATCCGGTTAGTGTTTATTGTTGGTTGTATTATACATGATGTTGTGTTATATATGCTCTACATGATGAATTAAGGGATGAAATATAATTGATGGTGTTATAAACTATTAGTGTTGATATTCTTGTAATCGGCTCCTATATATATATTGGATAGTGTTCATATAAATCGAATGGATTGAAAACATGTTAACCGATTTATGATGATGATTCGGATAAGTGATTTGCTATCTTGAATGATTTGGTGTACACATGAACTAGGGTGCATGTTAGTCTAGAATCTGCTAGTTTAATGATCCGATTATATGTTTCGTATGATGATTGGTTGATTGTTCTTGCTTAGATCATGATTAGGGTTGCTGAATATTCATGATTGCTGTTAAAAGTGTTGTTTAATCTGATTTGCGAAACTGCCAAAGTTGTTTGCTGTTTTTACGGAATTATTGAGCTGCAAATTAAGGAAATCAGGAAGTCAGTTACATCTTCCGGTCTCGACACAGACTGCGAGTCGAGAACTCACTGTCTCAACTCGAGACCACACCACACTGGCACAAACAAGCATGACTCGAGATCTTGGCTGCTGTCACACCCCCAAAATCCACCTGCGGAGTATCACCGCTTGGGAGCGTGACTGACCAGGATCAAGCCACCAATCATATTGAACATGTAATTAATAAGTAAAAGTAAATGCCATTCAATCACCAATATGAAACGTGTTCCAAAACATAAGTAGTTAATCACTGTTTAGCGGAAGCGTATAAGTAAAACCCAATAATAATAGTATGTAATGTCATAAGTGTTTAAAGAAATAATCACGATCCAAGCCCACAACGACCAGCTCCTCCCTGTGCAAGCTCCATGTACCTAACGACCTGCAAGGCATGTAACAGAGGATCAACAACTAGTTGAGCGAGTTCACAGAAAGTAAATGCGTAATAGTAAGTTCGTTTGTAGCAGGTGGCTCTACTGGGCCGTTAGTACGTTCTATTGGTGGGGGCTTCCCATGTTGTATAACCACTAGACTATTCGTAACCATATGTGTTCTTCACAATCCGAGAACAGTAGTAAGTATAAGTTCACGTAGGTCTTACATGAGTATCCTTCACATCCGAGGAGAGTAATTAAGTATAAGTATCCTTCACAACCGAGGATAGTAGTAAGTATAAGTATCCTTCACAACCGAGGATAGTAGTAAGTATAAGTATCCTTCACAACCGAGGATAGTAGTAAGTATAAGTATCCTTCACAACCGAGGATACTAGTAAGTATAAGTATCCTTCACAACCGAGGATAGTAGTAAGTATAAGTCTACATAGATTGTAAGTATGTGTCCTGCACAACCGAGGACAGTGAATAGCATAAGTATGTGTCCTGCACAACCGAGGACAGTGAGTAGCATAAGTATGTGTCCTGCACAACCCAGGACAGTGGTATGGTAGTCTAGTATTAGTGTCAGTACGAATCTATTCAACCTTATTCCTTCAATCCCATTCCCAAGCCCTTGGGAATCCCATGCCTTAGTAAGGGTGTGAACTCACCTTGGTTTGCTCGGTATGCTATGCTCTAGGGTTTTATCAAACGTCTAAGTCCGTTACACACGACCTAGGATATGTTGCATATGATACGATGTTGGTGTTTGCATCAAATTAGGGTTTACAAGTCTACGATATCAAGCAATTGTGATCCGTGTAATATTTGTGTATAAATTTATATGATAATGGTTGTTCGTACATACGGTATCATTCAGTATAGTATCATATAGTTCCTCATACAGGTTACTGAACTTGACATCACAAACACACAGTCTTTTCAAGTATAAGCAGAACTCAGGGCATGAAACGTCGCTATAATTCATATCATATATATCCAATCAGCAATTCAAACAGTTCATCAACAAGCGTCGGATCTTGCGTGCATATTAAACTCAGACATCATGTATTAATAAAGGTCGGATCCCTTATGTGATGTGTATCTAAAAGTCAGACATGATTATGTAGTTCAAAGCTCGGCTAAGGGTAAAGTTCGGACCAAATGAGGAGATTAAAACTCAGACAATCACCTCTCCATTGTGCAAAACTCGGACTGGGGCTGCTATGTTAAAACTCGGACACCATGCTTTGTTTAAAGGTCGGACATATGCCATTCACTAAAACTCGGACCTAACTAACATATATGGAAGTCGGACATGGTAATTCAACACTAAACCTCGGACTATGGCATGCTTAAGAACTCGGACCAATTAGGGCTTTACAAGGTCGGACCCTTGTATTATTACTCAAAAGTCGGACTCTCATAATTGAACAAAGGTCGGACCCCTTTAGATATATATAATACTCGGACATCACATGACAAGGAAACTCGGACCAATGAAACACTTAAGAAACTCGGACCCTCACTAGGGTTTAAAGGTCGGATCCAATGGTGAGGTATAAAACTCGGACCCCCTTCCTTACAAGGGTTAAACATCGGACACATTACATCCTGAAACTCGGACATCATTTCATGCTTAAAGGCCGGACCATTGTGTTTATTAAAAAGCTCGGACCTTACTCCCTCATATAAAACTCTGACTTACAATCATGCGCGAATTCCATTCATTGCACATGATCCAAATAATCAGAACAGTTACGTTTTTATGTTCAACAATCGTGAAAACCCTAATTTCATTGTGTCAGTCTAGCATCAATCTAATTACTCAACTAATCATGCATTCCTTATTACCGGGCAATCGATTAAACAACTACTCAATATCATTATCATCATAATCAAATCCAGAATCGCAAAACGTTAAATGAAGAACTAGGGTTTTCATGAACACACAATCAAAAATCAAGAATGGATAATAATTAAGCAATCAATTAGGTTTACAAGTATTACAATAATCGATAAGCAATTACCTTGAATGATTCTAGAGAAAGAGGAATCAAGAGTGATGATTATCTTGTGCCAATGATGATGGTGATGATGATTGCTAGGAGATTAGAGAATGAAGTACGTGCTTTTGGTTTTGTGAAAATGATTAGTGAACAAAGGATTAGGGTTAAGTATAGCTTAAGTTTCACTAATAGCTCTCTACACCCTTAATTAATATATTTTACAATAGTACACCATCTCCAATAGTTTCACAGTTTCACCACCAAGGTTTATGCCTTTAACAATTTTATCACAATTAACACATAACCATGCATAATCACACAATACATTTCATTGTATTAAAACATATACAATTCCATAGCCAATTATTTGCACAATAAAACAACTAACCAAAACAAGAACGTGCAATAAATGCGAATTAGAATCTTGGAATTTCGAGTTGTCACATTCGAGTCTCGTTGCGACTCGAGACATGACTCGAGACCGCCTAGTCTCGAGTGATGAACGTATGACCCGAGACCTCCTCAGTTGCGACTCGAGAACTCGTAGGCTACAACTCGAGACCGTATAGTCTCGACTCGGGATCTCTAGTCTCGACTCGAGACCATATACACGTGCACACTGTTTTGGACTTGCATGCTGTTACGAGCCCAACCATTTGGGCTGCATACTTGGGCTTTGTTTGTTATGTGATTTCTTCTGTTGAACTCGTATGAACTGTTAACTGCCATGATTATACATGTATGCCATGATCAATACTTGTACACAACTTGTTAGAATACGTGTAGATCATATACGTGCACTACTTAAACCATAGACCTGACTTGTATGGTAACCATGTTAGGACGTGGTTGACCACATACAGCTCAAGTGACCTTTTGTTTATCTGCCGAGCAAACCAAGGTGAGTTCACACTCTTACCAAGGCATGGGATTCCCGGGGTAGGGAATGGGATTGAATGAATACTTGCACTTACATTATTATTGGGAATTACGGATCACTGACCTCGTTAGGGGAAGGTCACTTATAGATACTGCTAGACTAGTGATACAAATACTACTCTTCGCACACATGCCTGGAATGGCCGCGATACGAATACGAATCTTCGCACACATGCCTGGAATGGCCGCGATACTAATACTAAACTTCGCACACATGCCTGGAGGGCCGCGATACAAATATAACTAGTCTACAATACATGGGAAACTCCCACTAATCTTTGTAAACATGCCTGGAGGGCCGCGATACAAGTATATACGATACACGGTTTACGAAACAAACATACGATTTACGAAACGAACACTATAACTAAGCAACCAACTGTGAACTCGCTCAACTAGTTGTTGACTCTCTGTTACATGCCTTGCAGGTCGTTAGGTACACATGGAGCTTGCACAGGGAGGCGCGGTCGTTGTGGACATGGATCATGGATGCGTTGTTAAA
Source organism: Helianthus annuus (assembly GCF_002127325.2). NCBI lineage: Eukaryota > Viridiplantae > Streptophyta > Magnoliopsida > Asterales > Asteraceae > Helianthus > Helianthus annuus. The sequence goes on from NC_035447.2 coordinate 90,178,570, forward strand.
CATTTATGACATTTTAAACTTTATACTTATGTTGGGTTTACATTTATGCTTCCGCTAAACATTGAAAATACTTATCTTTGAACACCTTTCATATTGGGTTGGTTGAATTACAGTTACTATTTACATTGTTCAATATGATTGGTGGCTTGATCCTGGTCATGTCACGCCCCCATGCGGTGATACTTCGCGTGTGGATTTTGGGGGTGTGACAATAAAGGCCGAATTAAATCCGATTGAAAAGCAACATGTTTCGGACCTGTAGTGTCACACCCCAACCAATGGCGGAAACATCGGGATGAGACGAAGTGTGAAGATTGCTCGAGACATCATAACACTATTTGTGACAATAATTTAATAATCCAAGTTTCATTTCATAACTTCAACTAGTCAACATTACAAGAAATTCCAAATACAACAAGTTTAACCAATACAACATGATAACATAACAAAATTTGATACAACATATTCAACCCTAACGTCTATATGTGTATTTAGGCATCAACGCTACTTCTTTTATAGCATCATCATCAACCTGTAACATGTTTAAAATACAATTCAATGCAAAAGCAAAGGCGAGTATACAAGTTTGGTACGTACATAGCATAAGATAAAAAGTGTGAACAATTCCTCATGGCAAGCATATGATTCAAGATAAACATTAAATATGGCATGTGTCTAACATATCAAACCAAGAAAACGCAATATGCTCAAGACATAACCTCAAGTTTACGGGCGGGTCGTTAATCCTATAGCGCTACATATGTCAAGGTTTGGCTCGTACGAAGTTAATGATAAGTTCAACACATAAGAATAACCCAAGTTTAAAGTATCAAGTCATCACGTATACAAGCATGTTATAGGAACGTTCATGTGTTTAACAAAGTGTTCATGTGTAAGTTAATAGGTAAACATGTTACACCCCAAAAGTGGTAAAAGTAAAAAGGGGGAAATACGAGTATACTCACATTGGTTGCGTTTGAAGATTCCTTGAAATACGTACGAGTAAAGATTCGAGGAATCCAAGAGAATGAAATGGTTATCCTAAATAATGAAATATCCCACAGCGATCCGTTAATATTTATAAATTAATTATAGTTCCTAATATATATGGTTTACAATTTGGTTATTTATAATTTATCTCATAATAAACCATTAATATTGTAAATGAATTAAACTAAATTGTTAGTTATTTAAATAAATTATTATTGAATTTAGTGATTTTATTATTTAACGAATAGCATAAAAACACTGTTAACTTGTATAGGTTATTATAAAAATAGAACAATAATTAAATTAAATGGAATTCTTGTGCTTTAAGGTAGAGATCTAAATAGATCAGTTAAGGATAAAAACTCAAAAGAAGCATACATGTATCAACAAGCATGGTGGTCGGGTAACGAACCCAGGACCTCCAGTTACTGGAGTGCGACTTAAGCTTTGGCTAGGATTAATATAATTTTGAATTTTCCTTGCACACCATGTCTCGTTGATTGTCTCTACAATAATTAAATTGCACTTTTATTCACATGCTCCATGAATTCCTTTAGAAATAAATCAAAACAAAAAAATTCCAAAGTTACGAAAGTAACACTATTTCTTTCTTTTCCTTTTTATTAATATTAATTAATTTATTCATCATCTTCCTCAACTGAAACTATATGTATTTGTTTTAAATGTTCAGTTCATATTTTTTTTTTATTATACAAACAACATATACGTAAACTGTGGTTATGAATTCAATAGTTTTTTTTTTCTTTGCTGTTTGAACATTAAAAGGAACAAGAATTATACCGAAGTCGTGTGACGGTGCTCGTTGTGGATTCCGGCAACGTCTAACTATCTTCCGGCAAGGCTTGAGCTCTCCGACGAAGGACTTCGAGTCAACGAAACCAACTAAATACCCACAACGAAACAACAAAGGATGTCGTGAGTTCCGTCGAACTCCGGTCGTCTTCTCCGACGACTTCTGGCGGCTTCTCCGGCAAAGCAGGTTACGCGGAGGTGTTATGATGGTGTGAGGGAGTGGCAGAGTGATGGTAGCCTCGGTTTTATAGCCTTCTCGAAAACGAAACAAAAAGAAAAGAAGTTTCTTTGGCCGCTGATGTATGTAGACTGAAACATGGTTCCGTTCCTGATTGATGCACACTTGGAAACGCGGAAATAGTCCATCCCGATAAATCAGCGTGACAAAGGAAGGAAGGAAGGAACAGGCTGTACGCAGCTGTGTTTGGGCGGCAATTTCATTTCCAATGAAACTTCCAACTTTTTGTTCAAAATGATTTTCCATGTTTGATGTGAATGGTTTTCCACCGTTCATTTTGTTTCTTTAGTTGATAATTCATTTATTAAGGTTTAATTAACTATATTTCAAGGCATATAATAAGTGAACTAACAAAAAAATAACCAATCATCTTGCAAGATGGGTCGCAAGTTTGGACAGCTTATTTCTCTTTTTTTTTTTTTTTTGTCAATTGTGTTAGTTACCAATATTCAATTTATATAGTCTTAATATTTGAATAAGTGATTTAATAATTCTATATATATATATTAATGCTATATTAAGGTTTAATTAACTGTATATAATATCATATAACTTAGGCAACAATTATGTATAAATATGACATATTTTAAATATTAAAAAAAATCAAACATAATAAGTGAGTAAATGTATGAACCAAGTATGTATGTATGGATTGAAGGTTGTAAAATGTATAATGGTGTAACTATTTGTATAAAACGTTTAAGGTCACACATTCACGATATTTGTTTCTAATTTAAACACGTTTTTTTTAGGAGCATGAATATGGATGTATGTATAAGCATGTAAAAAAAAAAAAGAAGTATAATTCGTATGAAATAAATAATTTTATCACGATCGAAGTTACAAATTATCAAAACGGAATCGAATACGAATACGATACTGATGTAAGTTTCCAAAAAGGGTACAAGAATAATCTTTCTAATTAAAGTAAGCTTCAAAAAGCGAGGCGTTACAGTCTCACCTCCTTTAGAAAATTTCGTCCCGAAATTTATTCAAGAGTTTTGGCAAAAAGGTGATTATTTAAAGTTGAGATTTGGAAATTTTGAAACGTTTTGAAAAGTATGAAATTTTGAAGAACGACAAGATGGGTTTGTAAAACGATTTGTTTGGCTAAAATGGTTTTGAGGCATAAGCATAAGTGAAACGTGTATAGGTAAAACGAGTTTACACGAGTTTTGAATAACTAGATTTGGAGTTGTTTTTTTTTTAAATGTATCGTATTTATGAAGGAGATCTTTGTATTAAAACGGTTTGTATTTGGTGAGAGTGGGGTAGTTTGCATAGAAAGTTTTAATAATAGTATAAAATGACGTATTTGTAAAAATTGTTTACTGAGAGGAACGAAAAGGTTTGATACTTTAAATAAAGTGACAAGGGCCTACTAAGTATGTTTGTATCTAAGTGAAGGATGAAAAATATAATTTTAAGTAGTAAGAAATTAATTTAGAATTTGAACGTGTAAACAGATTTGATAGTAAACGAGGTTTGTATGAAAGGCGAAGATTAATGGAGTTCGAGAGTGAATGGTCGATCTAATGAACGAATATGAGTATTAAGAATGGTGTGCGTATTAGACAAATGAAAACGATGTGTTAAGAATGAAGTCTCATCGTGGATAATCGGATATCGCGCGTTAGCAAGGCGTTTGTGAGGTGTTTAAAGTTTGAATTAGGTCTAAAAGGTCTGCAAAACACTGAATTTTCTCATGGCACGTCTTACGAAAGTTTGGTAACATGATGAAAACACTTATGTATAGGAAGTACCAGCGGCGTATCCACCATGTTTTGACCACATTACGTCCGTTTCGTGTTCGGTGTCATGTTACGTTCCGTGTCTTACCATACACAGCAGTACACTCTATGGTTTTTCATGAGCCAATCACTATAATCCCGTGTGCACCCGCGATTATCTTGATCGTCGCATGATCCGCATAGCTTGTACTAGTTGTGTATGAATCGGGGTATACATAAAAGTTTAGAATGTGTACGTACAAGAATATGGTATATAAGCAAGTCTATGTTTAAGTATGTGTGGGACCCACGCAAGCGAATCCCTCAGGTTACGCTCGCGTATAGGTACGAATGTATGAATCATGAGTATAAGCAAAATTATGAGCATAAGTATAAGTTTAAGTATGAATATACACGTAAGTATGGGTATCAAACGTACGCGTAGTATGAGTATACGTGTAAGCATGAAACATATAAATATAATTAAAATCATAAAACGCATGAGTACAAGTATGAATACGATTACAAGTATAAGCATAAAATGTGTTGTTATGAATATGAGTGAGAGGGTGAGTACAAATACTATTGATTACGTATATAAGTGAAATTGTTGCGATGAAGCGACAAAACGTATGTAAGAGTGCTCAAAAGGTTGAGTATGTAGATACGAACGATATAAGTGAAATTGTTGCGATGAAGCGACAAAACGTGTATGATGACATGCATATATAGTTGTTAAACGAAACGTTGAGTTTATTGAATCAAATTTGGATTGGGCTTGGTTTAAAAAGGTAGAATATAGTTTGCATATGTAAGAGGATATAAAGTACTTATTGGTCATGCATATCGTATTTTGTAATGAATGGAAATGCTACCTTTGTTTTAAAGGAGTTTACAAAATCCGAAGATAGTCGGTCCCCATGGAGTCTTCTTGCCCACGTGTTTTGAAAAATAGGTGTAGGAAAAGGTAAGTTCGTTTCATCAAAACAAGAAATTTTGGAGTTTTTGTGAATACGTTGATCCTTGGAAAAGGGATTTATCAAAGGTCTTAGTGTTCATTTTAAAGGGTTTTGACAAATGGTTCGCTGATGTTGGAAATATTCTTTGGTAAAACGATCTCATAATATCTATAAGATCCTATAGGTAATTGAGAAAGGTTGGTTTGGTTTCAATTAAGAATGGAAGTCTCTAGTATGACGATATAATGTGAGCAAGTTTTAGTGATTAAGTCGAATACGAAGTTCATGGGCAAGAGTTTCATTGGGCCGATTAAATTGATAGGTAGCATTTCGTAAGGTTTTGAAGTTTGCGTAATAAAATGTTTTAAGACATGATTAAGAATCTCGTGTATATGAGTTGAGTACGTTTTGACAAATCAATGTATTTTGAAATCGGTATGAGTGGGTATTTTGAATAATGATAAACAATTTGGGTATAAAATATGATCGAGTTTGCATAAAAAGATATTTTGAAGAGACGTTTTGGTAACGATCACCTAGGTAAGGGAATCACCCCTAACTCGTTGGTGAGGTCGTTTTTAAGAAAAGGGGAGTGGAGTCAATCGTCAAGGTAAGGAAATCACTCCAATCTCGATGATACCTCTCCACTAGTTGTTACAAGGAATATGAATTTAAATTATATGAAAATCATGCATATATAAATGTATCGAAAAGGTTCGATATGTTGTGTGTGTGAAAAGAGAAATCAAGGTAAACTCGAGGTTGAAAGATTGCATCGTATAAAATGAACAATAGAAACACATGTTTGACCAAAGTTTGGAGTGTTCCAAACGGAACTTTGACTAACCAAAGTGGTCGAAAAGTCTTTTGAATTTGAGGAGCATGGTTTGGCCTAATAGGTAAAATACTCTCGCCGACAAGTCGGTTAACGGTATTTACCCTTCCGGTTACTACATGTCCCAAATCAATCTAAATTTCGAGACTTGGCGGGATTTAACAGAAATATCAAGGAGTGGAACTAGTCGCCAAGGTGCGGGTTTCACCCCAGACTTGACGATTTCGTATCCTAAGTGTGGTTGGTACTCGTCGGGTCAAAATTTAATTTCAACACTTTGACGAGGGTCCACTAGAGTTTGAAATTCGAATTTCTCCATCAAGGTGAGGATTTCACTCCTAACTTGGTGGTGAATTCCGTGTAAAAAGAAAAGTAGAAGGATTGAGAGTCATTCACCAAATTGTGGGTTTCACGCCTATTTTGGGTGAACTCGTCTCGTTTGTGTAATATGCGTGTTGTCGGATTTAGAATAGTCGAGTAAAACACGTGAGGAAAAGTGTATATTAAAGATTAAACAAACAAGTATAACATGTCAAGAATATCACAATAAAAGTGAAATGATGAAACGAATATTAATGCATAAAAAGTATGTCAAGAACACACATAAAGGATAAGACGATGAAACAGGTATTAACACATAATAAAAATAAGTATAGCATGTTAAGTGTTAACGCATAAGTGACACATATGCTTACAAGATCAAGAGAATAAATAAAAGCAAATAAGATAGCATGGAAGTAGTTTTAAGTAAAAGGTACGAATAAGGCTCTAGAACTATAGACTAGGTTAAAGCATTCCTACTTTTCCTAATTCCCTATAGTTATGGCTCTGATACCAATCTGTCACACCCCAACCAATGGCGGAAACATCGGGATGAGACGAAGTGTGAAGATTGCTCGAGACATCATAACACTATTTGTGACAATAATTTAATAATCCAAGTTTCATTTCATAACTTCAACTAGTCAACATTACAAGAAATTCCAAATACAACAAGTTTAACCAATACAACATGATAACATAACAAAATTTGATACAACATATTCAACCCTAACGTCTATATGTGTATTTAGGCATCAACGCTACTTCTTTTATAGCATCATCATCAACCTGTAACATGTTTAAAATACAATTCAATGCAAAAGCAAAGGCGAGTATACAAGTTTGGTACGTACATAGCATAAGATAAAAAGTGTGAACAATTCCTCATGGCAAGCATATGATTCAAGATAAACATTAAATATGGCATGTGTCTAACATATCAAACCAAGAAAACGCAATATGCTCAAGACATAACCTCAAGTTTACGGGCGGGTCGTTAATCCTATAGCGCTACATATGTCAAGGTTTGGCTCGTACGAAGTTAATGATAAGTTCAACACATAAGAATAACCCAAGTTTAAAGTATCAAGTCATCACGTATACAAGCATGTTATAGGAACGTTCATGTGTTTAACAAAGTGTTCATGTGTAAGTTAATAGGTAAACATGTTACACCCCAAAAGTGGTAAAAGTAAAAAGGGGGAAATACGAGTATACTCACATTGGTTGCGTTTGAAGATTCCTTGAAATACGTACGAGTAAAGATTCGAGGAATCCAAGAGAATGAAATGGTTATCCTAAATAATGAAATATCCCACAGCGATCCGTTAATATTTATAAATTAATTATAGTTCCTAATATATATGGTTTACAATTTGGTTATTTATAATTTATCTCATAATAAACCATTAATATTGTAAATGAATTAAACTAAATTGTTAGTTATTTAAATAAATTATTATTGAATTTAGTGATTTTATTATTTAACGAATAGCATAAAAACACTGTTAACTTGTATAGGTTATTATAAAAATAGAACAATAATTAAATTAAATGGAATTCTTGTGCTTTAAGGTAGAGATCTAAATAGATCAGTTAAGGATAAAAACTCAAAAGAAGCATACATGTATCAACAAGCATGGTGGTCGGGTAACGAACCCAGGACCTCCAGTTACTGGAGTGCGACTTAAGCTTTGGCTAGGATTAATATAATTTTGAATTTTCCTTGCACACCATGTCTCGTTGATTGTCTCTACAATAATTAAATTGCACTTTTATTCACATGCTCCATGAATTCCTTTAGAAATAAATCAAAACAAAAAAATTCCAAAGTTACGAAAGTAACACTATTTCTTTCTTTTCCTTTTTATTAATATTAATTAATTTATTCATCATCTTCCTCAACTGAAACTATATGTATTTGTTTTAAATGTTCAGTTCATATTTTTTTTTTATTATACAAACAACATATACGTAAACTGTGGTTATGAATTCAATAGTTTTTTTTTTCTTTGCTGTTTGAACATTAAAAGGAACAAGAATTATACCGAAGTCGTGTGACGGTGCTCGTTGTGGATTCCGGCAACGTCTAACTATCTTCCGGCAAGGCTTGAGCTCTCCGACGAAGGACTTCGAGTCAACGAAACCAACTAAATACCCACAACGAAACAACAAAGGATGTCGTGAGTTCCGTCGAACTCCGGTCGTCTTCTCCGACGACTTCTGGCGGCTTCTCCGGCAAAGCAGGTTACGCGGAGGTGTTATGATGGTGTGAGGGAGTGGCAGAGTGATGGTAGCCTCGGTTTTATAGCCTTCTCGAAAACGAAACAAAAAGAAAAGAAGTTTCTTTGGCCGCTGATGTATGTAGACTGAAACATGGTTCCGTTCCTGATTGATGCACACTTGGAAACGCGGAAATAGTCCATCCCGATAAATCAGCGTGACAAAGGAAGGAAGGAAGGAACAGGCTGTACGCAGCTGTGTTTGGGCGGCAATTTCATTTCCAATGAAACTTCCAACTTTTTGTTCAAAATGATTTTCCATGTTTGATGTGAATGGTTTTCCACCGTTCATTTTGTTTCTTTAGTTGATAATTCATTTATTAAGGTTTAATTAACTATATTTCAAGGCATATAATAAGTGAACTAACAAAAAAATAACCAATCATCTTGCAAGATGGGTCGCAAGTTTGGACAGCTTATTTCTCTTTTTTTTTTTTTTTGTCAATTGTGTTAGTTACCAATATTCAATTTATATAGTCTTAATATTTGAATAAGTGATTTAATAATTCTATATATATATATTAATGCTATATTAAGGTTTAATTAACTGTATATAATATCATATAACTTAGGCAACAATTATGTATAAATATGACATATTTTAAATATTAAAAAAAATCAAACATAATAAGTGAGTAAATGTATGAACCAAGTATGTATGTATGGATTGAAGGTTGTAAAATGTATAATGGTGTAACTATTTGTATAAAACGTTTAAGGTCACACATTCACGATATTTGTTTCTAATTTAAACACGTTTTTTTTTAGGAGCATGAATATGGATGTATGTATAAGCATGTAAAAAAAAAAAAGAAGTATAATTCGTATGAAATAAATAATTTTATCACGATCGAAGTTACAAATTATCAAAACGGAATCGAATACGAATACGATACTGATGTAAGTTTCCAAAAAGGGTACAAGAATAATCTTTCTAATTAAAGTAAGCTTCAAAAAGCGAGGCGTTACATGTAGTCCGGACACCCATAGACAGCAAACTAGTAGGTTATAAATGGGTGTTTGCAATAAAGAGAAATGAAAGGAATGAGGTTGTACGATATAAGGCTCGACTTGTAGCATAAGGGTTTCCCAAATCCCAAGAGTTGTTTATGAGGAAACATATTCCCTTGTAGTGGACACGATAACCCTTAGAACTCTAACCAGTCAAAGGACTTCATATGAGACTTATGGATGTCGTCACCACATACTTATACGGGACACCGATCTACATGAAAATCCCTAAAGGATTAAAGTTGCCTGAAGCATAATCAACACTTTAAGATATGTGTGCTATAAAACTCCAGAGATATTTATATGGTCTCAAACAATCTGGTCGTATGTGGTACAATCCACTTAGTGAATATCTCGAAAAAGAATGATACAAGGCTGATGTAATCAGTCCATGTGTCTTTATAAAAAAAGATCATACTAAAAATTTACCATCATAGCAATTTATAGGGGTGTTCATCGGTTCGGTTTATGGTTTATTTGGTTTTCAAAATTTGTTACCCCAAACCAAAAACCAAACCAAACCAAATAAGGAATATGCAAACCGATCCAAACCAAACCAAATTCAATTTGGTTTAGTTTCGGTTAGAAACCAAATAAACCAAATCTAACCAAATAGTACCTAAGTACTTTTTTTCCTAATTTATATTTATGTTTGTGTTCCAACTTCCGAACATCGCAATAAACTCTAGTTTCTATACTCAAGGTTTGAAGTTCTATTATTTTAGAAATAAGTGGTTTGAGTTGGGCTTTTAGATTTACATTTGGTATTTTGGGATGCATAAAAAAATAACTATTTTTGGCTAATAAATTGTATATGATTTATTAAATATTATTATTTTATTTAATAATTAATTAAGTTAAATGGTTTATTCGGTTATCCAAATAAACCGAATAAACCAAATAAAATAAAATGTGGATCCATAAACCGAACCAAAAACCATATTCATAATTCGGTTTCGGTTAGAAATCAAACCAAAAACCGAATTCATTATTCGGATCGGTTTATTTGGTTACGGTTACGGTTCGGCTTACGGTTTTTATTTGGTTACGGTTTTTTTGAACACCCCTAGCAATTTATGTTGATGATATAAACATCATCGGGTCTCCTAAAGAGACAAAGAAAGCTGCTTAGTTGTTAAATAAAGAAGTTGAAATAAAAGATCTTGGTATAACAAAATTATGCATCAGCCTACAATTTGAGTATTTATGCAAGGGCACATTCGTCCATCAGTCAAACTACATCCAGAAGATTTTAGTACGTTTCAATATGGATAAAGCACATCCGTTTAGCATACTATGGTTGTCCGACCGCTAGATCCACATAAGAATCCTTATCCCCCTAAAGCAAAAGGTGAATGAGTACTTGGTCCAGAAGTACCGTACTTAAGCGCGATCAGTACCCTTATGTATCTTGCAAATAACACGAGACCTGGTATTGCATTCTCAGTACATGTATTAGCGAGACATAGCTAAAATTCAACACGTAGACACTGGAATGGAATAAAACACATATTCCAATATCTTTATGGGACGCAAGACTTAGGTCTTTTCTACTAGAAAGATCAAAAGTCCTAGCTTGTTGGGTATGTTGATGCTGGATATCTATTAGATCCTCTTAAAGCAAGATCTCAGACAAGTTACGTATTCATATACTGTGGTAGTAGCTTCAGCCTCAGTAGTGGTTGCATTGGTTTCGAATAATTAGGGGTACTTTTCTGTCATCTGGTCTTCGCGTTCCCAGGTGTACTCTGGGCCACGTTTGGAGTTCCAACGAGCTCGGACAAGAGGGATTCTCTTGTGTTTGAGGACCTTAACATCCCGGTCCGTGATTTCAACTGGCTCCTCGACGAACTGCAACCGCTCGTCGATAGTGAGTTCCTTAAAAGGAATTATGAGGGTCTCATCTGACAGGCACTTCTTCAGATTCGACACGTGGAATACGTTATGAACTGCACCGAGTTCAGCTGGTAGGTTTAGTCTGTAGGCTACTTGGCCTATTCTTTCAGTGATTTCGAACGGTCCAACATACCGTGGATTGAGTTTGCCTCCTTTACCAAAACTAACCACACCCTTCCAGGGTGAAACTTTGAGTAAAACCCGGTCCCCGACCTGAAATTCCAATGGCTTCCTACGCTTATCTGCGTAGCTTTTCTGGCGATCGCGAGCTGCCGCCATGCGTTGTCGTATCTGTGCAATTCGTTCAGTAGCGTCAACTACCATTTCTGGGCCTGTAATCTAACTATCCCCCACCTCTGCCCAACCGAGAGGTGACCAGCATTTATGTCCGTAAAATGCCTCGAATGGAACGGCTTGAATGCTGGTGTGGTAACTGTTATTGTACGAAAACTCCACTAAAGGGAGGTGCTTTTCCCAGCTGTTGCCGAAATCGATAACACACGCCCGAAGCATGTCTTCTAGAGTTTGAATCGTGTGCTCAGACTGCCCATCCGTCCGAGGATAATACGCTGTGCTCATGACTAATCGTGAGCCGAAAGATTTGTGCATCGCTTGCCATAGTTCTCGTGAATCGTGCATCCCGGTCCGAAATGATGGAGGTGGGCACCCCGTGCCTCGAAACAACTTCTTTAAGATAGATGTCTGCGAGAGTGGAGATCTTATCCGTTTCCTTTATAGCCAGGAAGTGCGCAGACTTGGTGAGTCGGTCCACGATCACCCATATAGTCTCATTCCCACGCTGGGATCTGGGTAGGCCTGTAACAAAATCCATGGAAATTTCTTCCCATTTCCATTGCGGTATCCTGGGTTGCTGAAGTAGGTTTGAGGGTTTCTGGTAGTCTGTCTTGACTCTCACACAAGTCAAACATTTGCCGACGTAAGTTGCAATGTGGGCCTTCATGCTAGGCCACCAATATGTAGTTCTAATGTCGTGGTACATTTTATCTGACCCTGGATGTACCGAGTAGCGAGACTTGTGTGCTTCATCCATCACAAGTTCTCGTGAACCGCCGTATAGTGGGACCCAAATACGTCCTGTTACATAGTAGGCGCCGTCTTCCCTTTGTTCTAATCGTTGCCTTGAGCCACGCAAAGCTTCATCCTTTACGTTTTCCGGTTTCAATGCTTCCACCTGAGCATCTCGTATTTGTGCAGGGAGATCAGACTGAATAGTGAGCTACAAAGCTCGTACGCGTCTAGGTAGGGTGTCCTTTCGACTGAGAGCGTCGGCCACAACATTGGCTTTGCCTGGATGATACTTAATAGCGCATTCGTAATCGTTAAGCAGTTCGACCCATTGTCATTGACGCATGTTCAATTCCTTCTGCTTGAAGATATGCTCGAGACTCCTGTGATCGGTGTAAATTGTGCACTTGGTACCGTACAGGTAGTGTCGCCATATCTTAAGTGCGAAAACAACCGCTCCCAGCTCTAAATCGTGCGTCGAGTAGTTCCGTTCATGAACCTTGGGTTGACGGGAAGCGTAAGCAATAAATTTATCCCGTTGCATCAATACGCAACCAAGCCCCTGTATCGATGCGTCGCAATAGACCACAAAATCGTCTGTGCCCTCTGGCAATGAGAGAATAGGTGCACTGCAAAGCCTATCCTTTAAGTACTGAAAAGCGGTTTCCTGGGATTCTCCCCAACGGTAGGTAACACCTTTCTGTGTCAGCATTGTAAGTGGCTGAGCAATCTTTGAGAAATCTTTGATAAACCGACTGTAGTAACCCGCCAAACCCAAGAATTGGCGTATTTCCCTTGGTGTACGTGGTGCAGGCCAGTTCTTGATCGAATCTACCTTGGATGGATTGACATGAATCCCATTCCTGTTCACCACATGGCCTAAGAAGTGGACTTCACGAAGCCAGAAGTCGCATTTTGAAAACTTGGCGTACGGTTGTTCCTTTCGAAGAAGTTCCAAGATAAGACGCAGGTGCTGCCCGTGTTCCTCCTGACTCTTGGAGTAGATCAGGGTGTCGTCGATGAAAACGGTGACGAACTTGTCTAGATAGGGTTTGCACACCATGTTCATAAGATCCATGAAAGCTGCAGGTGCGTTCGTAAGCCCAAATGGTATGACAAGAAACTCGTAATGGCCGCAGCGAGTCCTGAATGCTGTCTTGGAGACGTCCTCGTCCTGGACTCTCAGCTGATGATAACCAGTCCTTAGATCAACCTTGGAGTAGTAACTCGACCTTTGCAACTGGTCGAATAAGTCGTCAATGCGTGGAAGAGGATAACGGTTCTTCACTTTGACCTTGTTCAGTTCACGGTAATCAATTTCACATCCTGAAGGTGCCATCCTTCTTTTCACCGATAATTGGTATCCAATAGTTCTTGTAGCTCCCCAAGGCGAAGAGATAGGTCGGATAAATCCCTTATCCAAGATTTCTTGTAGCTGCGTCGATAGTTCTTCCGATTCTGGTGGAGCTAAGCGATACGGTGCTCTAGCTATGGGTGCTGCTCCTGGAGCGAGCTCGATTTGAAATTCGTCCTGACGATGAGGCGGTAGACCAGGTAAATCTTTAGGAAACACCTGAGGAAAGTCGCGTACAACTGGATGGTCTTCCAACTTCTTTTCTTTCGCTGATGCGTCAGTAACGAGAGCCAAAATTGCGGTGTGGCCCTTCCGCAAACATTTCTGAGCCTTCAAGAAAGAGGTGATGCCAACCACAGCACCACTCTTGTCGCCTTGAACTTCGAGAGGTTCTTGACCAGAACGAGGAATGCGAACAATCTTTTCTTTGCATAGGATTTCTGCTTGCTGTTGCTGCTGGCGATTCCGATTTTGCAGGACGTGGACTCCTGAATCCTAAGCTTCATGGCCCATCTTGAGACACCTCTGGCAACGTCCCTCGTTGCACTAACCACCGTGGTGTCTGTTGCATTAGTTACACGTTGGGTGAATCCCCCGATATTCACCCTGCCCCTGACCACCAGAAGTTGGCTGACTCGGCTCTGGTGATCACTATTCTTGCGCTGTTGCTGTGCTTGAGACTGAACGGTAGCTGAACCCTTGCTGGAATACCCATCCCATTTCCGCTTGTTGTCACTAGGAGTAGCGGGAGTAGCAGAAGTGATAGCGGTAGTAATAGTGCTGATACAACTAGGCAGCCTGTTCTGTTCCACTGCCTGATCCGTGAGGCGATGAGCAAGACACTGAATGTCTTGGATATTGTCGAGGTTGGCCGATGTAGCATGGCTCTGAATCTCTGAGGCTAGACCCTTGAGGTACAATTCAATACGCTTGCTTGAAGGGTCCACCATGGTTGGACACAAGATGGCCAGTTCGTTCGACTGTTTCGTATGAGCTTCAGTTTCTGACCCCGTCATTTTCAAATGGTAAGGCTCCACTTCCAACTTGTGGATGTCATCACGCGTGCAGTATTCCCTTTTAATGCGTTCTTTGAATTCGTTCCAGGGGGTGGCGTTAGCAGATGCCAACCCTAGTATCTGTACTTGCGCATTCCACCAGGTTAGCGCGATTCCTTCCAAGTACCTGTGGCGTTCTTGACCCTGCGAGCCTCAGGGCATTCACACATCTCGAATGCAGACTCGAGCTTCCCAACCCAATGGAGTAGTCCCACTGCTCCTTCTGTGCCACTGAATGTGCTTGGACGACAGTCCACGAAGTTCTTGAATGTGCAGACAGGTTGCTGTGCGTTCTGACCCGGTGCGCGAGAAAGATAGGTCAAGGTTAAGCGCGAGAGTTGGGTCACGAGAGTAGGATCTAACATCCTAGGATAGGTCTGGAATAGCAAGTTATACCTCCTGCTTGTGCGGCTGCAAGTGCCGCAGCAACTTGTTCGTTAATGAGAGCCGTCAACTGGGCTTGAGTCATGTTAACACGTCCGCACATGGTCGAACAGTAAAGGTACATAAGTATGAATGGTTCGCGAGTAGTGCGATGACAGAAAAGTGTAGGCACATAGGTATTCTCAAGCAGTATCAAGTAGTGAGCAAAGTAATGTAAGCATACTACGAGCAAAGTTCTATGCAATTCTAGCATGTAGGCAATAAACATAAACCTTATTACCTAGGATGTTGAGTCTTGCACGTGGAGCGAAGCGTCGTTGTGGATCGTTGAGAGCACTGTTCTGGTTATAGTCTGGTTTTAATAAAAACGTTTTCCCCATATTAAAACCGAGTTCTCTATAACCAATGGCTCTGATACCAATCTGTCACACCCCCAAAATCCACCTGCGGAGTATCACCGCTTGGGAGCGTGACTGACCAGGATCAAGCCACCAATCATATTGAACATGTAATTAATAAGTAAAAGTAAATGCCATTCAATCACCAATATGAAAGGTGTTCCAAAACATAAGTAGTTAATCACTGTTTAGCGGAAGCGTATAAGTAAAACCCAATAATAATAGTATGTAATGTCATAAGTGTTTAAAGAAATAATCACGATCCAAGCCCACAACGACCAGCTCCTCCCTGTGCAAGCTCCATGTACCTAACGACCTGCAAGGCATGTAACAGAGGATCAACAACTAGTTGAGCGAATTCACAGAAAGTAAATGCGTAATAGTAAGTTCGTTTGTAGCAGGTGGCTCTACTGGGCCGTTAGTACGTTCTATTGGTGGGGGCTTCCCATGTTGTATAACCACTAGACTATTCGTAACCATATGTGTTCTTCACAATCCGAGAACAGTAGTAAGTATAAGTTCACGTAGGTCTTACGTGAGTATCCTTCACATCCGAGGATAGTAATTAAGTATAAGTATCCTTCACAACCGAGGATAGTAGTAAGTATAAGTATCCTTCACAACCGAGGATAGTAGTAAGTATAAGTATCCTTCACAACCGAGGATAGTAGTAAGTATAAGTATCCTTCACAACCGAGGATAGTAGTAAGTATAAGTCTACGTAGATTGTAAGTATGTGTCCTGCACAACCGAGGACAGTGAATAGCATAAGTATGTGTCCTGCACAACCGAGGACAGTGAGTAGCATAAGTATGTGTCCTGCACAACCCAGGACAGTGGTATGGTAGTCTAGTATTAGTGTCAGTACGAATCTATTCAACCTTATTCCTTCAATCCCATTCCCAAGCCC
Organism: Helianthus annuus; assembly: GCF_002127325.2. Classification (NCBI taxonomy): domain Eukaryota; kingdom Viridiplantae; phylum Streptophyta; class Magnoliopsida; order Asterales; family Asteraceae; genus Helianthus; species Helianthus annuus. The sequence continues at coordinate 90,194,772 of NC_035447.2, forward strand.
TTGGGAATCCCATGCCTTAGTAAGGGTGTGAACTCACCTTGGTTTGCTCGGTATGCTATGCTCTAGGGTTTTATCAAACGTCTAAGTCCGTTACACACGACCTAGGATATGTTGCATATGATACGATGTAAGTGTTTGCATCAAATTAGGGTTTACAAGTCTACGATATCAAGCAATTGTGATCCATGTAATATTTGTGTATAAATTTATATGATAATGGTTGTTCGTACATACGGTATCATTCAGTATAGTATCATATAGTTCCTTATACAGGTTACTGAACTTGACATCACAAACACACAGTCTTTTCAAGTATAAGCAGAACTCAGGGCATGAAACGTCGCTATAATTCATATCATATATATCCAATCAGCAATTCAAACAGTTCATCAACAAGCGTCGGATCTTGCGTGCATATTAAACTCAGACATCATGTATTAATAAAGGTCGGATCCCTTATGTGATGTGTATCTAAAAGTCAGACATGATTATGTAGTTCAAAGCTCGGCCAAGGGTAAAGTTCGGACCAAATGAGGAGATTAAAACTCAGACAATCACCTCTCCATTGTGCAAAACTCGGACTGGGGCTGCTATGTTAAAACTCGGACACCATGCTTTGTTTAAATGTCGGACATATGCCCTTCACTAAAACTCGGACCTAACTAACATATATGGAAGTCGGACATGGTAATTCAACACTAAACCTCGGACTATGGCATGCTTAAGAACTCGGACCAATTAGGGCTTTACAAGGTCGGACCCTTGTATTATTACTCAAAAGTCGGACTCTCATAATTGAACAAAGGTCGGACCCCTTTAGATATATATAATACTCGGACATCACATGACAAGGAAACTCGGACCAATGAAACACTTAAGAAACTCGGACCCTCACTAGGGTTTAAAGGTCGGATCCAATGGTGAGGTATAAAACTCGGACCCCCTTCCTTACAAGGGTTAAACATCGGACACATTACATCCTGAAACTCGGACATCATTTCATGTTTAAAGGCCGGACCATTGTGTTTATTAAAGAGCTCGGACCTTACTCCCTCATATAAAACTCTGACTTACAATCATGCGCGAATTCCATTCATTGCACATGATCCAAATAATCAGAACAGTTACGTTTTTATGTTCAACAATCGTGAAAACCCTAATTTCATTGTGTCAGTCTAGCATCAATCTAATTACTCAACTAATCATGCATTCCTTATTACCGGGCAATCGATTAAACAACTACTCAATATCATTATCATCATAATCAAATCCAGAATCGCAAAACGTTAAATGAAGAACTAGGGTTTTCATGAACACACAATCAAAAATCAAGAATGGATAATAATTAAGCAATCAATTAGGTTTACAAGTATTACAATAATCGATAAGCAATTACCTTGAATGATTCTAGAGAAAGAGGAATCAAGAGTGATGATTATCTTGTGCCAATGATGATGGTGATGATGATTGCTAGGAGATTAGAGAATGAAGTACGTGCTTTTGGTTTTGTGAAAATGATTAGTGAACAAAGGATTAGGGTTAAGTATAGCTTAAGTTTCACTAATAGCTCTCTACACCCTTAATTAATATATTTTACAATAGTACACCATCTCCAATAGTTTCACAGTTTCACCACCAAGGTTTATGCCTTTAACAATTTTATCACAATTAACACATAACCATGCATAATCACACAATACATTTCATTGTATTAAAACATATACAATTCCATAGCCAATTATTTGCACAATAAAACAACTAACCAAAACAAGAACGTGCAATAAATGCGAATTAGAATCTTGGAATTTCGAGTTGTCACATTCGAGTCTCGTTGCGACTCGAGACATGACTCGAGACCGCCTAGTCTCGAGTGATGAACGTATGACCCGAGACCTCCTCAGTTGCGACTCGAGAACTCGTAGGCTACAACTCGAGACCGTATAGTCTCGACTCGGGATCTCTAGTCTCGACTCGAGACCATATACACGTGCACACTGTTTTGGACTTGCATGCTGTTATGAGCCCAACCATTTGGGCTGCATACTTGGGCTTTGTTTGTTATGTGATTTCTTCTGTTGAACTCGTATGAACTGTTAACTGCCATGATTATACATGTATGCCATGATCAATACTTGTACACAACTTGTTAGAATACGTGTAGATCATATACGTGCACTACTTAAACCATAGACCTGACTTGTATGGTAACCATGTTAGGACGTGGTTGACCACATACAGCTCAAGTGACCTTTTGTTTATCTGTCGAGCAAACCAAGGTGAGTTCACACTCTTACCAAGGCATGGGATTCCCGGGGTAGGGAATGGGATTGAATGAATACTTGCACTTACATTATTATTGGGAATTACGGATCACTGACCTCGTTAGGGGAAGGTCACTTATAGATACTGCTAGACTAGTGATACAAATACTACTCTTCGCACACATGCCTGGAATGGCCGCGATACGAATACGAATCTTCGCACACATGCCTGGAATGGCCGCGATACTAATACTAAACTTCGCACACATGCCTGGAGGGCCGCGATACAAATATAACTAGTCTACAATACATGGGAAACTCCCACTAATCTTTGTAAACATGCCTGGAGGGCCGCGATACAAGTATATACGATACACGGTTTACGAAACAAACATACGATTTACGAAACGAACACTATAACTAAGCAACCAACTGTGAACTCGCTCAACTAGTTGTTGACTCTCTGTTACATGCCTTGCAGGTCGTTAGGTACACATGGAGCTTGCACAGGGAGGCGCGGTCATTGTGGACATGGATCATGGATGCGTTGTTAAACATTTATGACATTTTAAACTTTATACTTATGTTGGGTTTACATTTATGCTTCCGCTAAACATTGAAAATACTTATCTTTGAACACCTTTCATATTGGGTTGGTTGAATTACAGTTACTATTTACATTGTTCAATATGATTGGTGGCTTGGTCCTGGTCATGTCACGCCCCCATGCGGTGATACTTCGCGTGTGGATTTTGGGGGTGTGACAATAAAGGCCGAATTAAATCCGATTGAAAAGCAACATGTTTCGGACCTGTAGTCCGGACACCCATAGACAGCAAACTAGTAGGTTATAAATGGGTGTTTGCAATAAAGAGAAATGAAAGGAATGAGGTTGTACGATATAAGGCTCGACTTGTAGCATAAGGGTTTCCCAAATCCCAAGAGTTGTTTATGAGGAAACATATTCCCTTGTAGTGGACACGATAACCCTTAGAACTCTAACCAGTCAAAGGACTTCATATGAGACTTATGGATGTCGTCACCACATACTTATACGGGACACCGATCTACATGAAAATCCCTAAAGGATTAAAGTTGCCTGAAGCATAATCAACACTTTAAGATATGTGTGCTATAAAACTCCAGAGATATTTATATGGTCTCAAACAATCTGGTCGTATGTGGTACAATCCACTTAGTGAATATCTCGAAAAAGAATGATACAAGGCTGATGTAATCAGTCCATATGTCTTTATAAAAAAAGATCATACTAAAAATTTACCATCATAGCAATTTATAGGGGTGTTCATCGGTTCGGTTTATGGTTTATTTGGTTTTCAAAATTTGTTACCCCAAACCAAAAACCAAACCAAACCAAATAAGGAATATGCAAACCGATCCAAACCAAACCAAATTCAATTTGGTTTAGTTTCGGTTAGAAACCAAATAAACCAAATCTAACCAAATAGTACCTAAGTACTTTTTTTCCTAATTTATATTTATGTTTGTGTTCCAACTTCCGAACATCGCAATAAACTCTAGTTTCTATACTCAAGGTTTGAAGTTCTATTATTTTAGAAATAAGTGGTTTGAGTTGGGCTTTTAGATTTACATTTGGTATTTTGGGATGCATAAAAAAATAACTATTTTTGGCTAATAAATTGTATATGATTTATTAAATATTATTATTTTATTTAATAATTAATTAAGTTAAATGGTTTATTCGGTTATCCAAATAAACCGAATAAACCAAATAAAATAAAATGTGGATCCATAAACCGAACCAAAAACCATATTCATAATTCGGTTTCGGTTAGAAATCAAACCAAAAACCGAATTCATTATTCGGATCGGTTTATTTGGTTACGGTTACGGTTCGGCTTACGGTTTTTATTTGGTTACGGTTTTTTTGAACACCCCTAGCAATTTATGTTGATGATATAAACATCATCGGGTCTCCTAAAGAGACAAAGAAAGCTGCTTAGTTGTTAAATAAAGAAGTTGAAATAAAAGATCTTGGTATAACAAAATTATGCATCAGCCTACAATTTGAGTATTTATGCAAGGGCACATTCGTCCATCAGTCAAACTACATCCAGAAGATTTTAGTACGTTTCAATATGGATAAAGCACATCCGTTTAGCATACTATGGTTGTCCGACCGCTAGATCCACATAAGAATCCTTATCCCCCTAAAGCAAAAGGTGAATGAGTACTTGGTCCAGAAGTACCGTACTTAAGCGCGATCAGTACCCTTATGTATCTTGCAAATAACACGAGACCTGGTATTGCATTCTCAGTACATGTATTAGTGAGACATAGCTAAAATTCAACACGTAGACACTAGAATGGAATAAAACACATATTCCAATATCTTTATGGGACGCAAGACTTAGGTCTTTTCTACTAGAAAGATCAAAAGTCCTAGCTTGTTGGGTATGTTGATGCTGGATATCTATTAGATCCTCTTAAAGCAAGATCTCAGACAAGTTACGTATTCATATACTGTGGCACAAGAATGTCTTGGAAGTCGACTAAGCAAACACTTACGACAACATCATCAAATCATGTTGAATTGATAGCACTATATGGTGTCGGCCGAGAATGGGTGTAGTTGAGATCAGTGATTAATCATATACAAGAAGCATGTATATTAGAGCAGATCAAGAAGGACCTGGAGATTATCTATGAAGACAATGCTGCTTGCATAACTTAAATCAGAGAAGGATATATCAAAGGTGACATAACAAAGCATATCTCACCAAAGTTCTTCTCAAATGTATGATCTGCAAAAAGAATGGGAAATCGATGTTCATCAGATCAAGTCAAGTGAAAATCTACCAGATCCGTTCACAAAATCTTTACCCAGAAGCAGTTTCAAGCAGTTTTCATATAAGATCGAGCTTCGTAGATTAAAAGACGTTAGTTAAATTGAGGGGGGGGGGGGCACTATACACGTTGTACTCTTTTCCTTGACTAAATTTTGTCTCATTAGGTTTTCTTACCAAGGTTTTTAACGAGGTAGTATAACTGATCCAACAGTATTAGTTTATCTCATAGGTCCCGAAATACCGATTTAATATCATCCTGACGCATGTTGTTAATTTATGTATAATGAATAATAATGTATATATGAAGGGAAGTGTTATAAATCAGATATACATATCGTGGTTTATCTCCTATCATAACCGTTTAACACTTATACCCATATGTATATAAACTCTTGTATTGAATGGTTGAAATGATCACTTCAAAATCTATACAATTCCTTACAAAAGTTTTCTTTCTTAATATATTTCTTTTCGCTCATTAGTTTAAGAAAGGATTCTAGAAGAAAACTACTTTTCATTTTTTCAAAGTGCAAAAAAGTTTGAACAGAACAAATTAAAATACTTTTTGTTAACATATTTTTTTTTTTAATATTTGATGTGCTTTCACCTCCTTATAAAAAAGTTTGAACAGAACAAAATACTTTTTGTTAACAATATTTTTTTATATTTGATGTGCTTTCACCTCCCTTATAATTGTTGCCGTCATTGCTATTAAAATCTTTGCCACATCATTAACAATTCGATGTGGAATTATCTTTAACTAATAGGATGATAGAAAATAAATAAAAAAATATGTATAATTTATAGAGTCTAAAAAGGTGTCTTCTAGAGATCAAAGTATTTGAACCATAGTTTTACGGTAATAGTCATAAAAGTGTGTTAGTTACAATTTTATATGACAGTATATAAATGTCATGTATAAAATGAAAGCAGTCTATGACTTTGGTTTTCATAACTTTAATTGAAAATTATGTTATTTATAAGAAAACTTATTAGATTTGGATTGTCATTTTTCATTGATTTTGAAAATTAAAAGAAAGATTTAGACGATCATATGACACTTTTGCTTTTAATATATCCGTGGTCCATTAACTTGTTCTTTTTGCTTCAATTCATGCCCTTTTGGTCGGATAACTCCTCAACTTCAGTAAGGGATAGCCTGGTTGTAAAGTGGTGTATTCATCAACCATATGGTTATAGGTTCAAATCCTGCAAAGGACATGTGTGATGATTTTAGTCGTTAAAAAAAACTCCGCAACTTCAAAGCGTGAGTCATTCTTCTTTCAAATTTACAAACATTATTATTGATTTTATGTATCATCATAAAAGAATGTCTATACACGAAAAAAGCAAGCATAGTTTATTCTACCTTATAAAATTTAATAATCAAATCTTGAACATGCACATGCTGCATCATTTGGTGATGGTTGAATTCAATAGAAAGGGACCATGATATCTTATCAAAAGCTATAAATTTAGAACACCTTTCCATTAAATTAAATTCAGTTATTTAGAAAACCCTAATTTTATATTAGACTAGTGGGTATGGGGAGGCTCATCCCATGAGGATGGGTCGCCACGTCAACGCAACTTAGAAGGGGCTTGCAAAGGATGGACCTAGGAGGTGGAGGATGGGGCCCCACACTATTAGAAAAACAATTAAAAAATATAAGTTATTTGTTTTTTTTAGAGAGAGAAAGAGAGAGACAGGACAGAGAAAGAAGAGAGAGAGAGATGGAGGCCCGTCATCTTCGTCTTGGTGCAGCCGGTTTTAACATGATGGGCCGAGGGGGGCGGTGTGAGGGACCGGCGCCGGCCTTCGCCAGGCCTAAGCCGGGCCCCATACCCCTTGGTCTTAGCCCAACCTCAAAAACCAAAACTAAGATTAAACTAATCAAAATTAAGATGCTAATTAACCTACTCAACTTCTTTAACAATAAAGATTATTCACGGCACAAAGACCCTATAAATAACATAAAATTCGGTAAATATACTTTAAAAACCTAAATTTAAAACTATAAACTCAAAACACCGATCGCTAAAATAAACAATTTTCAAAATCGTAATTTACAACAACACAACTCAAATCTAAGCCAAAACTAAAGCAAAATCAAGAACTTAATCAACAAATCTAAATTTCTTAAAAAATAAAAACATCATTCATGTGATAGAGCCATAGAGGACCCTAAAACCAACCAAAACTCATGAAAATTTCTTTAGAATCTTAAAAAAAAGCGCTAACTTGAAACTAAAAATAAAAAAAAAATAAAAAAAACCCTAATCTGAAACTAAAAAGATAGTCTACAAGCATACAACAAAACTAAAAAAAAAAACATTATTCATGTGATAAGAGAACTATGGAGGACCCTAAAACCAACCTGAACTCATGAAAATTTCTACAAAATTCTTACAAAAACAAAAAACAAAAAAAAAACCCTAACTTGGAACTAAAAGGATGGTCTACAAAACCAAAAAATGCAACAAAACACACACACAAAAAAAAAAAAAAAAAGTGAATGATTTGTTTCCTAGTCCCTCTATGTTCATTTTGGGGCTTAGACAACATCACATTACATCTCACACAAATCATACTTCACAAAAAGCCACCTTTTCTTCTTCTTCTAATTCTAAATCCCTAACTATCTCCCCCAAAAATCACATTACAGGCTTCCATGAATAATCCCACCTTCAATCCATCAAATTCACCCACAACCAAACCCTAAAAACCCTAATTTCCAACTTCATTTCACCTCATTCTTCCCAAACCCCCCAACATGCGCCACCTGCAACTCCTCCTCATCTTCCTCTACGCCGCCGCCGCCGCCACCGCCGACGCACCACCGCCGGAAGAAATTCGAGCCCTACTAGAGTTCCGCAAAGGGATCACTACAGATCCCCTAGGTAAAATCTCCAATTCATGGAACATTTCCACCTCCGATCCAGCTTCAGTTTGCCCTAATTTCTACGGCATTACATGCGATGAACAAACGGGTCGGGTTGTATCCATTAATCTTGACCGGATTCAGTTGACCGGTGAAATAAAGTTTAGTACTTTGCTTATGTTGAAAAATTTGAAGAACTTGAGCTTGTCTGGGAACCGATTGACCGGCCGGATTGTTCCGAATCTCGGGTCAATGTTTTCGCTTCAGTATTTAGATCTGTCTGGTAATGAGTTTTATGGGCCTGTTCCTGAAAAGATTAATGATCTGTATGGTTTGAGTTATCTTAATTTGTCTAGGAATAATTTCACCGGCGGCTTTCCGAATGGGATTGGGAACTTGCAGCAGCTGGCGGTTCTCGATCTGCATTCGAATTCGTTGTGGGGGGATTTAGGGGTGTTGTTTTCTCAACTTAGGAATGTGCAGTATGTTGACTTGAGTGATAATGCGTTTTACGGGTCTTTATCGATCGATGGTGGTGTTATTCCGAGTGTGGTTAATACGGTGCAGTATGTGAATTTGAGTCGGAATCGGTTGGGTGGTGGGTTTTTTAGTGATGATGTATTTGTTTTGTTTAGGAATTTGCATGTTTTGGATTTGAGTGATAATGGGTTGAATGGGAAGTTGCCGTCGTTTGGGGGGTTGCCGAATCTTGAGGTTTTGAGGTTGAGTAATGCGCAGTTGTTTGGGCCGATACCGGAAGAGCTTTTGGAGAGCTTGATTCCGTTGAAAGAGCTGGATCTTAGTCGGAATGGCTTTTCAGGTGAAGATCTTGCTTGACCTTTGATAATTTGATTACGGTTTGTTGTTCGCATGATTGATTATATGCTATATATAGTTGCTGATAATGATAGTGAATTTAGTTTTACACTCTTAAATTCTTCTGCTATTAAATGTGTAATTACTTACTAAGATTCTTGCGGTATCGTGTGGGATATAGTCATTTACGATATCTTCAAATCTGTTATAGAAGCTGTATCCAGAGGCTTTGTAATAGGACCACAAAGTTCTTATATTTTCTTGCCAAATAGAAGGGAATAAATGGCGTTAAAGTGACATCCATTCGTAATCTTATAAAGTTATTATTCGTGTGCATTCTTGGAATCTGAAATCCGGGATCTGCGTCAGTTAATCATTAAACTTTAAAAAAAAAATACTGGAAACGTACAAAAAAAACACATACTTAGGTCTACTTATGCATTTTCTGTCATTTCCGTTTGCAACTAATTGTTATATCAAGCGTTTTGGGAACAAAAGTAGGGATTTACATCATTTAATGAATAAGTAATATGTATTATCAAAATTCTATAGTTGTATGTTTGCATAATCTGATAAAGTTAAGTCTTTTATAGATTTTAAGGCTCAGTTATTTGTAAATTCAGTTTTTATTCTGGTAACGGTTCTTTTTATGTTTATTTGCAGGTTCGATTCCGAAAATCAACTCTACCAGTTTGATCACGTTGAATCTATCATCAAACGAATTATCAGGCTCGTTACCACCGTCTTTAGGAAACTGTCAGATAGTCGATTTGAGCAACAATCTACTCTCCGATGACATCATGGTTTCCGAAAAATGGGAATCACCCCTACAAGTTCTTGATCTGAGCTCAAATAAGCTAATCGGGAATTTCCCCAACTTAACACATTTTAACGCACTGGTTTCACTAAATCTAGGAAACAACTCATTAAAAGGCGTGCTACCGTCTATCCTGATACCCAATCTGGTTTTTCTCGACCTCAGTAGGAACGAACTTGACGGGCCGATTCCACCCGGGTTATTCACTTCAATGACTTTGAACCATCTGGATCTTTCGAATAACCGTTTGACGGGCCCGATTCCTCTTCACGGATCACAAGAAAAATCTTTAATCGAATTATCGTCGTATCCACCCATGGAGTTTCTCGATCTTTCCTATAATACGTTAACGGGTGCATTGTCGTCAGATATCGGCAACTTCAGGAGGCTTAGAGTGTTAAATCTTGGAAATGACGGGTTATCGGGTGAATTACCAAACGATTTGACGAAACTTAGTCTATTGGAGTTTCTTGATTTATCGAATAATCATTTCAACGGTAAGATTCCCGAAAAACTTTCGTCAGAGTTGACGTTTCTTAACGTGTCGGGTAATGATTTATCCGGGAAAATTCCGGAGAACTTGAGGAATTTCTCGAATGCTTCGTTTTATCCGGGAAACCCGTCTCTGATCACACCAATCGGTGGTCTGCCACCTGCTAACGCTGACGGTTTTGCATCAGGGTCACCAAACGGTGGGAAAGGTCACTCGAAGTCTAGCATTAAAATAGCGATTATAGTTGCTTCTGTTGTAGCTGCATTAATGATAGCTTTTGTGTTATTGGCGTATTATCGAGCACAAATCGGAGATTTTCGTGTTAAAACTGCGTTTGGTGGTCAAACAAGTTTGACAAGTAGAGATATAAAACATGGAGGAATATCTAGCCGACCGACGACATCACTGAGTTTTTCAAACGCTCACTTACTTACTTCAAATTCTGGACAGTCGGAGATTGGCGGTGACATTGTGGAGCCTCCCGCAATGCCGCCTGCTTATGCCACTAGTTCGGCATCCATGATTCCCAATCTGATCGACACCGACCCTACACCATCCGGAAGAAAATCTTCTCCGGGTTCACCCGTGGGTTCATCGCCCCGTTTTGTCGAGACAATCGAACAGCAAGTGACGCTAGACGTGTATTCACCAGATCGGTTTGCGGGTCAACTGTATTTCTTTGACCCGAGACCTCAATTATCGTTTACAGCTGAAGATCTGTCGCGGGCCCCAGCTGAGATTCTTGGAAGAAGCAGCCATGGGACACTGTATAAAGCCACGCTAGGTGGCGGACATATGTTGACCGTGAAGTGGTTGAGGGTCGGGTTGACCAAAGATAAGAAAGAATTTGCCAAAGAGATTAAGAAGATCGGAACCATGAATCACCCTAATGTTGTGCGGTTAGTCGCGTATTATTGGGGCCCGCGAGAACAAGAGAGACTTACGTTGGCTAATTACATTGAAGGAGATAGCTTGGCGTTACATCTTTATGGTGAGTATTTGTTTTAATATAAGTTTTTGCTTCGATATTTAACGTGTTAATTATCTATTAAAATAGAGTTAATTACATTTTTCTTCTTTGTGGTTTGTTGAGATAACCATTGGTCTAAAAAGTTGCCAAAACAGTACCAGTTTTTTTCACTTTTATAACGTAGGCGGACTGTAATTGTTACAAAAGTGAAAGTACTAGTGCTGTTTTGGCAATTTTTAAACTAACGGACTGTAATGGCTATTTTCAACAAACCACAATGACGAAAAATGTAATTAACTCGTTAAAGTATAATTAAAACGCCTTTAAATTCATTGGTATCTAACCTTTTTACATTTTTGTTGCAGAAACGACCCCTCGAAGGTACTCATTACTATCATTTAACCAACGGCTAAAAGTTGCTATCGATGTGGCTAGAGGCTTGTCCTACCTTCATGGGAGGGGCATACCGCATGGAAACCTTAAACCGACAAACATAATCTTAGAAGGCCCGCAATACAATGCCCGGCTTACCGACTTCGGTCTCCACCGGCTCATGACACCTGCAGGCATAGCTGAGCAAATTCTAAACCTTGGTGCACTTGGTTACCGGGCCCCTGAACTTGCAAACGCATCGAAACCTGTCCCGTCATTCAAAGCCGATGTGTATGCATTTGGTGTCATCTTGATGGAACTATTAACCCGAAGAAGTGCGGGTGACATTATCTCGGGTCAATCTGGTGCTGTTGATCTAACCGATTGGGTTCGGTTGTGTGACCAGGAGGGTCGGGTGATGGATTGTATTGACCGAGACATTGCAGGTGGTGAACAGCAGTCGAAAGCGATGGATGATTTGCTTGAAGTATCACTCCGGTGCATACTCCCGTTAACTGAAAGGCCGACAGTGAGACAGATCTTGGAAGATTTATGTGCCATATCTGTTTGAAAAGCTTTTGTACAATGTGTTTTTGTTTGTTTATTTTCTTGGTTCATTGGTTTCGGGCCTTCGAATTCGGGCTTCGGGTTCGGGCTAAAACGGGTCGTAATTCATCGTCTTCTTCCTCCCTCAACCCTTGATTTTTTGCTCTTATTTTCTTGTGTAAAGTCCATTGATTGTTTCTGATTTACTAATTGCAGGAAGAAAAGAATGTTTGCTTAAGTAGTCTTTTATTTATTTAATTCTTATTTTTTTACCTTAAATTATTGGTATTTAATTTGGGATGAACCCCATTTTTGTTGGTTACTATTTATGAATTTGATGTAGGATCTTTCTTGTTGGCAATTATTACAAGCTATAAAAAGTGGCTCATTTATTTGCACACATATGTTACCTCTTTCATAAATGCCATAGTGGCATCCAATGTAATAACCAGGAGTGTATAAACATCAAGATTGATTGAAAAATTAATATCCATAGTGGCTTAAGATTTATCAGTTTGAGATTTATACGATTGAATAAATCCGGTTTAACTGTTTGGTTCACAATTCAAAACTTGGAACTAGTCGGTTAAGTTTGTTGTTAACGATTTGGTCAAGAACATCTGTCACAACTAGCGGAAACAGGACGCAAACACCTAATAATAATATACATACTTGACATCTTAAAAAAGAGGTTGTGAAGTGAGTATAGTGAGCGGATTAATTTTCGAAACTATTGCATATATAGTGTCTATTATAATTTTTTATATGTGTAAAAAAATAAAACTTGAGGGTTGAATAGGATAAATATAAAAAAGAAGGAGCAAAAGTGATGTGAAGTTATAGTTGAGGGAGCTATATAAGTTTGACATGACCTGGCTGCACGATTTTAGTTCTTGCCGGCACATGAGCCAACTCAATTTTCACATTATAAATTCCTTTAAACTCCTTTCTGAAAGATACTTTTGGGAAAACTTTATATAAAATATAATTTATTTTTTTTTTAAATTTGCTATACAGATATTAAAAAATCTATACGAAACTAATATGTGACACGTGTCTTTCTTTGAAAGCCTCTATTTTTTTATTTTCCAAATAAAAAGTTATAAATGTTGTACGAGTTGAATAAATGTAATTTTATATACCAAATAAAAAGTTATATCATTAAAACAACGTGTATTACACGGGTTGAATAATGTAATATTGTTTACCAAATAATAAAATAATACATCTTTAAAAAACCTCATTTATTACACAAGTTGAATAAATGTAATTTTATGTGTCAGATAATAAAAAAGTTCCATTTTAAAAAAAAATATGTATATTATACGGGTTGAATAAATTTAATTTTCTATACTAAATAATAAGAAAATATATATCCTTAAGAAAACCCCGTGTATTGTACGAATTGAATAAATCTATTTTTATATATCAAACAATAAAAAGTTATATCTTAAAAAACCTCCTGTATTACACAGGTCGAATAGATGTAATTTTGTATAATAAATAATAAAAAAGTATATCTTTAAAAAACCACGTGTATTACACGGGTTTATTAAATCTAATTTTATATATCAAATAATAAAAAAATCATATCTTTCAATATGCTAATGACTAATAGTCGATACGCGATGGATAAGGTGGTTGTGAAGATGTTTCTTGAAAAGAAGATACGTTATTCAAGAAGGATATCAACAGCCATTTGAGTGATAAAATGTTGGTACCAATTCCAACAATTTGATTTATAAATTATGTAATAAGTTGATAGAATAATTTTTTAGTAATGAAAATAAAAATATTTAATATATTGATAAAAAGTTTGATTTTCGTGATAAATAATTTGTTTTATTTAAAAATATCTTTAATTAACAATTTAAATTTTAGAATAATTTTTTATTAGAAAAATAGAAGAATAGTATTCGAAATTTAAAGCAGGATAAAATTTAATATTAGCTCATTATTCATTCATTTATTTATTTATTTAATATATGATAAGTTTTGAAGTGAGGCGAGAAAATCATAAAATAAATGCCTACAATGAACGAAATGTGTCACACATTAATGTTTTATTATATAGTATTGAAGTATAGATATAGATTTAGATTGATACAAATAGATTATTCTCTTGTAGCAAAATTTGTTAACGAAGTCTCAATAAATTTAACCCTTTATCTGAAACTCTGCAAATGTATAAATGATATATAATATTAGTTAATTTTATTTTGAGTTTCGTAAAATGTATTTGATACCAAACTAAACAAAACGTTCAAATATATAGTTAATATCTAATTTGATATATAATATTAGTTAATTTTATTTTGAGTTTCGTAAAATGTATTTGATACCAAACTAAACAAAACTATCAAATATATAGTTAATATCAAATTAGATAACTAACTTTAAATTTGAAGTAAATAGATAAATATAAAAATAATAATATTCAAATCTTCCTATACTAATAAAAGAAAATCTTTTTGTACATGTGTCACTCTCTGGTGCCTCTTCTCTTTTAATAATAGTATTACATATCAATTTTTATACACAAAATATAATATAATATTAATTAATATAGTTATAGATAAACGTATACATTCAAATTTAATTAATAATTATCTATAACAAAAAGAAATGTATCAAATAATATAGTAAGTATAATATTATTTAATATAGTTAGAGATCAAACGTATAATTTCAAATTTAATTAATAGTAAATTACTTTTAAATCCCTATGTTTTAGTGGTTTTAACCACTTGAATTCAAAATCAAAAAGTTTAACGCCCTGAGTCTCTAACCGCTCATTCACACCCCTGTAAAAAAATCAAAAAAACTTTTGTAAGGCCGAGTTCTCTAAGTTCTCACAACTTGTAGAAATTTTCATTTTACCCTGGCTATATATATTTGTAAGATAAAATATATTATTTGGATATAAACAATAATTACTAATAAAGTATCAAATCACATGTACAAATACTTATGGTATATAACTTAGAAGACTAAAATTCCAAGCGGATTATCTAAATAAAGTACCAAATTATCTTTAAAGCGAACACTAAATGGTTTTTAAAAGACCTATTTTTTTTGCTATTAAGTTTATAATATTATATTTACTTAAATCGTGTAATACACGTGTTCAATATTTTCTTACAATATTAAATTTATGTTAATATCAATATGTTTTCATCTTAAAAATGGTCCAACTTTCTAATTTCAATCATATTACGCAACTAAGACATTATCATCATGCTAAATAAAGACATTATATAATATTATAAAAAATTTAATTTGAATATATAAATGTCGACTATTAATTAAAAAAGTTGTTGTAGACGCTCAAATTTATAGTTTAAAAAACTTTAGTCCTATTTTTTTAAACGTATACTTTATTTTTAGTATGATTTTTTAATATGTAATATTTTCTATACAATGATAATATTCGTATCTTGTCTCATGATCCATATATCTTAAAACAGTATTTATATTAAAGTATTTATTATATCATTAATATACACAGTAGAATTTAATTACAAATCATTTACCATAACTTCATAACTTATAATTATTTTAAAAATACTTACAATTTTATGATAATTATTTTTTTTTAATTTTTTAGTATTACTTTTTTTAAGACATATAATAAAATGGATTGTAGTATCTCAAAAGAAAACAGAAAACTTAGAAAATTATTTTGAATAGAGAAAATATAACTGTTCTTTTGTTTTACTATTTATCTAAATAAGTTATTTCATTAATAAGGATCAGATACAAGTTTATAATTTATATTTTTTCGTCATTTAACCCGTGTAATACATGGGGTTGTAAGCTAGTAAATAATATTATAAATGAGAAGTATACACTAAATTTAAACTAAATAATAATTATCTACAGTTAAGTAGAGGAGATTAAACAAAATAATATTTAGTAGTAGAGTTATCTATAATTAACTAAAAGAGATTAAACTAAATAATATTTAGTAGGAGGGTTATCTATAACTAATTAGAAGATATTAAACTAAAACAATAATTATACATAACACATGACCTAATATGATGACAAGCGTCCTCAAAATGGTTTCTTTTATTATATAGTACTAGCGGTAAGACCCGTGTGCAAACACGGGTCGTTTCTTAGAAAACCATGCATAACATATATTGACAGAGAGTAAAAAAATAATTACTGCAGACTTACAAAATTGATATAAATTAATGATCAATAGCTTTATTCAACAGCAATTTCATTACGTTGAGAGCAAACTACTTTACAAAATTACTTTAATGATAGGGTGACTTAGGATTTTGTAAAAATGTTTGTTTTTGTACTACTTTACAAAATTACATAGAATTCAAGAAAACAAAACAACAAATTGAACAGATGTTGAGTTATTCAAAGTTCTGCTGAATACTAAATGAGATGTTGACCAAAATTCAAACAGATGTTGACCAAAAGTTAATCAGATGTTAACCAATAGTCAAACAGATGTTGACCTTAAACAAATGTTTGGTTTAACGCCACCGATCTGTTTATGGCCAAACATCTGTTTAAGTCCAAATATCAGATATAGAAGGCCAAACATTTGTTTAAGGCAAAACATCTGTTTAAGGTGAAACATCTGTTTATGACCAAACATCTGTTTAAGCACAAACATCTGCTTCTTAGAAAACCATGCACAGCCCATATTGACAGAGAGTAAAAAAAATAATTAGTGCAGACTTATAAAATTGATATACACTAATGGTCAATAGGTTTATTCAACAGCAATTCCATTATGTTGATAGCAAACTACTGTTGTCTTTTAACTGTTAAAAACCTCTGTTGCTTTCCAACAGACTTTACTTAAAAAATTTATCCATTATCTCCAACAGAGCTTTCCAGATGGATAGATAGTAAACAGATATGCATGTTAGTCAACCTATGTTAAAAAGGTCAGTCAACAGAAATTACAAAGGTTGGTAAACAGATGTTAAGAGAATAATGTTATTAATAAAAAATTTAGTACTCTCATTAAAAATGAGAGCCGCAAACACGAGTCGTTTCTTAGACAAGCATGCATAACAAATATTAAAAGAACATACAGATACGTGCATAGATATTGTACCAAAACGTGTTATCTATTATAGCTAAAAGACAACTATAAACATAGATTATCGGTTAATATATCAATTACATACAATTTAACTGTTTACCTAAAAAGACAATATAAATTGTTTATAGACATACGTACTTCGTAGAATTTGAATAAAACTTAAAGTTCAACAAACGTTAACTACAAAAACACAATCACCTGCCTCAACAACTTTCAGTAAAACTAAATCAAGGAATCAGCAAATTTTAGATGTAACGGTCTGCCGACGTATAACAGTCGTTTCATCTTTGTATACTGGCTTTTTTGGAAGGGATGGATCTGTCTTTCTTCGCTCTTCTAACCTACTGTAAGCTAGATCAATAGACTGCTTAGTCCATTTTCCAATATGTCTAGCAGTCCCAACCTTAGCTGCTACAAGTTCTGCCTTCATTCTCTTATACTTCAACACTTCATCCACTTCAACCTTTTTGTATTTTTTTCCAGTTGGGAGCAGATTTTGGCATTTGAGGATCTTTATTCATCTTTTCAATTCTACTAACTTCCTCATTAAGAGCCTTAAGGGGCCAGTCTTTGAAATCAGATCTGTAGGCTTCGTAGCGCTTGGTTTCCATGATAGTGTTCAAGAAATCATTTCTTAATGTCTTTTCTAGCTCAACATTTGGTGACAGATTTAACATATTCTTACTCAGATCTCTAGCAAAATCTTCCAGCTTTTTGACTTCACCAAGCTAATGTTGCATGCGAGCTGATAAATTAATGTCTCGTAGCCCTTTACACTCTTCATTTGCCTTATCTTCTGCTTGCCCTTTAGCTTCAGATATTCATAAATATTCTTTGGAGTTTCAAATCCCTGAAGAGATGGGAAGGTTCTTTTCGATGGATCATCCTCTGTGTAAAATTGAGTCATTTCATCTTGAACTGCAAGCAGTTCCAGAGGGAAAGTTACTGCCAATGGGTTGATCTTTGTTGATGAGATGAAGGTGGGACGAATGGTTTAGGTGAACTTTGAATGAACGGAGTAGCTGATAACGGAATTGGTGCGGGTAAATCTTCCTTCTCTTCTTCATACACCATGAATTTTCTCTTTCTTGTGTAAACAGATTTTGGAGAAGGAGGAGTTAGGGAAGAAAAAGGTGCCATGACTGTAAGGGTTGATTGTGATGGAAATTGAAATTAGGTAGAATCAGTGGATTGACTAACAACTGTTGAAACAACTGGTGTCTCAACCGTTGTTGTCTTAAGATATGCTGAAACATTTGTTGCATCAGCAATTGTTTCAGTCGAGGTTGGCAGTGGTGATGAGGATTTTGTATTCTGTTTTTTGACAGGTGGTTTTTGTGGTGAGAGTTTTGTTTTAGGTGTATCAGAATCTAACTTCTTAGGTTCAGCATTGGTTTTGAGTTTCGCAGCAGTGGTTAGTTTTTCTGGTGGTGATTCGTTATCTTTCTGTGATTTTCTACTATTTGAAGTTCCAATGTTGAGCACTTCATCTTCCTCTTTTGTATGTTTCCTCTTCTTTTTTCGTTCAATCTCCTTATCTGTCTGTTTGTTAACGGAATCATCAATTCCCTTTTTCTTACCAGTGTCAGATTTTCTAGGAGATTTTGCAGAAGTTTGCTTAACAGCCTTTGGATTTTGTTTTGGATGATTCCTTGGTGTTGGTTTGCCAAAGTTTTTCATAGAATCCTTTTCCCTCTTATCAGCATCATCTTCATCTTCTTTTTCAAACACAGGTGTAGGGGTAGTACCAGTTAACTTTACAATGCATTCTTTTATGCCCTTGATGTCAGCCTGTGTGTCTTTGTATCTTGCTTCAACCATATCTCTAATTAGCTTCATGTGGGAATTAAGTTGAATCTCAACCAGTTCCCTTTGAGCTGCAAGAATGGGTTGTACCGAATTCCAAAGCTCTTGGCATAACTGCTGATGAGAAGGTCGACTTTTGAAAGCATACACCAACTGCTTCAATTGATCTTTCATATCAACAACAGTTGTTTCCAAGTTAGATATCCTGTCCGTCAAATCCTGGTATTTTAATCCATCACCTAACTTAATAGGATCATCTGAATTCCTACCAGAGGTGGTTGTATCTGCTTTTGAAAGAGGAGGTATCTCTAAATTTTTTATTAGCAGATGCCCCTTGTTCTTGGTTCTGGGGACTTCCCTCTGCATCAGTAGTTACCTTAGTGATCTCACCCGTGGTTAACTTGAACTCACCAGTGGATACCTTGATAGACACAGCAGTGGTTGCCTTCAAGGGAGTCTGACTAATGAAACTATTGTCCAGATGTAAATCAGTGGATTTGACATTTGTAGTAGCTGCTCCACTTGAAATACCATCAAGAATTTGCTGAAATTCAAGAGGTGTAGCCTCCTCAACTATTTCTGGGTTAGGTAATTGAAAAGGTTTAGACATAGCTATTGTTGAAGTTAAACTCTCAGTAAAGTGTTCGTGAGAGGGATTGCTATCACTCTGAATGTCAATAGCTTGAAGCAGTGTTACAAACTTTGGTGGAATGGAAGATGAAGGGATTGTTGTCGAAAGAGATATTGCCGTAGGAGAAGGGCTTTTAAGTATACTCTCATATGAGGGTATGACATCATATTGTGGTGTCCATGTGAATATAACATGTTCCTTTTGTGAGGAATTATGAGGAGTTTGGTTTATGGGTTGAGATCTTTCCACATGTTGTGAGGAAGTAGCAACAGTGGTTTGTAGTGACATCTGTGTTGTCACGGGGTTAACCTTTGGGGTCTCATCTTCCAGAAGACCTGTTTTGCTGGTTTCGGTGGGCTTTTTGGATTTTGTTTTGGTCTTTTTGAGTTTTGTTGGTGGGGGTTTCATAGCAGTGGTTGTAGTGCTGTGATCACCAAGAGCAGTGGGCTTAACAACAGACGTTTGAGGAGCAGTTGTAGACTCATCTAAAATTTCCTCATCCCCCTTTGCTTCAGTTTTGAAAACATCTGACTCTTTAGCCATAAGGCGAGTAAAAGTTAGACTATTCATTTTAATAGCTTCACCTTTTTCAAAAGCTTTTTGAGAAACATGTTTTTGCAGGTAGCAACTTAATAGTCTAGGAAACATAAGAAAACCAACAGTTTTTGTCTTTTCAATAGCAGCAGCTTTCCCCTTTTTGATAACAACAGTTTTGCCCTTTTTAATAGCAGCAATTTTGCCCTTGTAATGTTTTTTAAATTTGCAACCAAATCAGCAAACAATGCTTGGGAGTAGTTAAAATCAGTATTTGTCAAAATTGCATACCCCAATGACTGAATTTCAAAGGTATTTTGTTAAAAGAAGTAGTTTTATTTAAGAGACAAATTAAGAGAGTATGGAACAGGAATTTCATCGGCGGTGGAAAATTACCTTTAAAATAGTTGCCTTATTCAACTCTCCATCATATCCCCTCCCCTTCAAGTATGTTTGAATCTCATTTTTCGGCAAGAGGTCTTACCTGTCAAGTCGTATACCTCAAATGTTGTTGATATGGTACTAGGGGTAATAGCAACTGATTCATCTCCGAATTTTAAAGTTATACTTACAGCCACATTGTTTTGTTCTTTAATATTCGCATTAGCCTAAAAATCGCGAAGCGTCTCTTGGAAAATGGGTGCGTCGGCGGTAAGAATGACCTTGTATTTTGATGATGTAAGAATATCAATCATTGAATGATATAGAGTATTGTTCTCGGTTTTCTCAAAAATAGCAACGTAGTTATGCGATTTTTTCATCACCAAAGTCATGATCGGAATTGAAAGTTACGAGAGGTTGACGAAGAAGTGTTGAAGAAGAAGGTGGAAACCTTACTGCTGAATTTTAAACTCCAGACGAAAGTAAAACCTCTATTTGGGGATGAAACAACGGTTTATAAAGTGAAAAGGTGAATGCTGACGTGTCAGAAGTTAGAAAGATCTGATGGCTAACATCTGTCCAAGTCACAACCTCTGCTCTGATAATGGTTGACAGTTGTTG
This sequence comes from Helianthus annuus, assembly GCF_002127325.2. Lineage (NCBI taxonomy): Eukaryota > Viridiplantae > Streptophyta > Magnoliopsida > Asterales > Asteraceae > Helianthus > Helianthus annuus. The sequence continues at coordinate 90,215,810 of NC_035447.2, forward strand.
CAAAAACCACTGTTGGCCAACAACAGATGTTAAGAGAACAAACAATACCCTTCAGCAATATTTGGAAACCACTGTTGGGCAACAACAGATCTTATACAACAATAGTAACTTAGCAGTCCTTTCAACAGACTTTTAATATAAACGAATAAATTGATATTAAATATCAGCAGCCATTTAATGCAAAAGTTTTAAAAAATAAATTTTCATGTGAAAACTATAAAATTAAATATCAAGAAACTGAAAGGACAAATTTTAAACCTCTGCCATAAAGAAATATAAAAAAAATATCTTCATTTAAAGACCAACAATAATCTACATGGCAAACAATGGTAAATCAACAGTTGAGCAATAACAGATGTTCAGAACTGTTGAGCTATGGTAAATCAACAGCAGTAAAAACCTCGTCATTTAAAGACGTTGAGCAATAACAGACGTTCATAATTCTATTGTGTTAATCATTGACAATTCTTTGGAAACTGCTGTTGGAAATATCAGATGTTCGCACCAGTAGCAACTGTGAGATGCAATAACAGTTGACCAATAACAACTGTTCAGCACTTTTGAGCAGTGGTAAATCAACAACGGTAAAAACGTCTTCATTTAAAGACGTTGAGCAATAACAAATGTTCAGAACTTCTATAAAGTTAATCATTGACAATTCTTTGGAAACTGCTGTTGTGAATAACAGATATTCGCACTAGCAGCAACTGTGAGATGCAATAACAGTTGACCAATAACAGTTGTTTAGCACTGTTGAGCAATGGTAAATCAACAGCGGTAAAAACGTCTTCATTTAAAGACGTTGAGCAATAACAGATGTTCAGAACTTCTATAAAGTTAATCATTGACAATTCTTTGGAAACTGCTGTTGTGAATAACAAATATTCGCACCAGTAGCAACTCAACAGTCGTTACAAAAAACAACATTTTATGAGATGAGACAATACCTTTAAACGGTGGATGAATCTTTTGCCAAACAACTGTTTTCAACAGACTTTTAATGATTTTTTGTCAATCTTTTTTCAAAATACCTATTTTTTTAAGAATGTTCAGAACTTCTATTGGATTGATGGTTGACAATCCTTTAGAAACCGCTAATGAGAATAACAGATGTCGCCAACAGTAGCAACTCAACAGTCGTTACAAAAAACAGGAATTATGAGAACAAACAATACCTTTAAACAGTGGATAAATCTTTTGCTAAACAGATGCTGGCAACAATAGCAACTCAACATTTACAATAGCAGATATCAACACTAACAACTGTTGATGCTCAAATCAATAAAAATAAAATGCTCTACAAAGATCAACAATTACATTAAGAACTGAAAAACGAAATATAATAATCTTCAGCTCTTGAACAGTAGTCCTATCCTCATATACTTGATCCTCAACTTCCTTGAAAAAGCAATACTTTAAATCATAAGAACCTACAGAAGGATATGATGACATTTTTTTAACTTGTATATTTCTTCAACTCCGATGTAAAAGAAGGATATAATGGTAGTAAAACGTGATGAAAAGCTTCTGCACTGTTTTTGAATTCCGAAGTGCAGAAAGACATCACCAAAACACCTCTTCAGCTCCTCAGCTCTTGAACAGTAGCCATATCCTCATGTAAAAGAAGGATATCATAATCGTAGTAAAATGTTAAATATCAATAAACCGAAAGAACAAAAATAAAATTAGAAAAAAAAAACAGATTCTCATAATTACCATTAAGTTCTTCATTTATCATAAAGAAGTACTCCACTTTCTACACTTCAGACTTAAAAAACAGTGCAGAAGAACTTACCACTGCTCGCTCGAAAAAAAAAACTGAAATATATCAACACCTTAAAATAAATATTATCAACATAATTAACAGTTTAAAAGAATCCACAAACCTAAAATAACCCGCAAAGCCAAGGTCAAAGGCGAGTGTGTGAAACAGAGCTACCATGAAACAACGATGTTGGAACAATGATATTGGAACAATGACACTGGAACAAAGAACTGTATCTGAAGATTAACCGGCTCAATCATGAGAGCTATGCATTTGAGTAAGAGAGATATGATCCCAAATATAAAGTAGAGAGATAAATTGAAATTTGAATGTGGAGCCAAATTCATATGTAGATATGAGCGAGAGAGATTTGAATGTGGAGCCAGATAATTATATCTTATTTAAAGGATTAGAATTAGAATATATATGGTTTGAAGTTTGAATTTTGAATGTGGAGCCAGAATTTTGAATTTTGAACGTGAGAAGAGGTTTTTTGAATTTTCAATTAACATCAGTACTTTAATATAAACGATCAGGGCAGACCTTTGAGTATAAGGCAGACCTTTGAAAAGGTGGATGTGGGCCAACTTTGAATTTTAAAGTCTTTTAATATTAGGCTTTATGATGTAATAATGAGATAAGAAAAGCCTTGTTGGACACCCTCTCCTGCTGACACATCAGCTTTTCTTATGTCACTTGGATTTCTCCTTTTATAGAAAGTATAGATAGATAAATAATAAATTAATATTAAATATTATCCTACTTTAAATATCGGATAGAATACTTTTATTTTCTAATAAAATATTATTTTCAAATTTAAATTGTTAATTTAAGATATTGTTAAATAATAACACAAAACAATAAAAATAAAGACAGGGGTTTCAGAGTATTGTTGAAGCTGCGGTTGAGGGTTTCTGTTTCGAAGAGCCTCTAGACACTATTCTGATTCAGAAACTTAAATGGATCAGAGGTGCTATTAAAAAGTGGAAGGATGAGATTCGTGTCAAGGAGGGAGAAGAAGAGATCAAGGCTAGGGGGACTGGACGAACTTGATCAGGCGATAGAAGATAGGGATTTGTCAGATGAGGAAGAGTGGATCAGATTAGAATGCCAAAAGAAACTGATGTTTATGGAAAATTGTAAAGTTAGAGACCTAAGGCAAAGAGCGAGAATCAAATGGGCTATGGAGGGGATAATAACACCACTTTCTTCTCGGGATGGTTAACAAAAGGAAGGTGTCGAATGCTATTCCGGGCCTCATGATTAATGGTGTTGGATTTCTAAATCGAAAAAAGTCAAGAAAGCTGTTTATGGTTATTTCTGCTCTATTTTTAAAGAAGACTTGCCGATACGTCCCGAGGTGGACTGCTGTTTCGACAAAAAGCTTAAAGAAGAGGATGCTTCTAAGCTGACAGAGAGCTTTTCGAAGGAGGAGATTAAGGCGGCTGTTTTCGAGTGTGGTAGTGAACGGGCTCCCGGGCCAGACGGTTTTAACATCAAATTTTATGAACGGTTCTGGAGTATTTTTGAAAAGGATTTTGGAGATATCTTCAAAAGATTCCATGCCGATGGCTGTTTTTCGAGAGGGTGTACATCGTCATTTATTGCTCTCATCCCTAAGGTTAAAGATCTGGAAGGTTTAGGAGAGTATAGACACATTAATCTCGTCGGTATCATTAACAAAATTGTTTCCAAAGTCTTAGCTAACAGATTGAAAACCGTGATTGGATCGGTTATCTCGGAATACCAAACGGCCTTTCTCAAAGATCGTTTATTCTCGATGGGCCGCTTAGTCTGAATGAGGTGATTGCTTGGCTGGAAAAAAAAGACAGAATAAAGCCTTCCTTTTCAAGATTGATTCTGCAAAAGCTTATGATAACGTAAACTGGAATTTTGTCACCTCGGTTATGAGACAATTGGGCTTTCCTCCGAAATGGTGCAGTTGGATTTATGGTATTCTTTCCTCGGCAAGGTCCTCGGTTTTGGTCAATGGAGCCCCGACTTTCGAATTTCAATGCTTCAAGGGGATGAGACAAGGAGACCCAATTTCCCCCTTCTTGTTTTTATTCGTGATGGAAGCCTTTTCAAGCATGATAAAAAATGTGAGTCGAGCTGGTATGATCAAAGGCATCAGGCTCCCCAACGGTGGCCCGGTTCTTGATCATCTTTTATATGCTGACGATTGTATCCTTATGGGAGAGTGGGGAGACAATAACATCCTAAACATCGCTCGGTTGCTTAGGTTCTTTTACTTAGGGTCTGGTCTAAAAATTAATTTGAGCAAGTCGACGCTATATGGGATTGGTGTGAGTCATAGTGAAGTGCTCGAGAAGGCGTCGGTCCTCCGTTGTAGATCTGGTGAGGTCCCGTTTGTCCATCTTGGAGTTTTGGTTGGATCTAGGATGACCAAGAAAGAAAACTGGAAAGCGGTATTTGATATCTTTGAAACCCGGTTGGCTTTATGGAAATCCTCTTTACTGTCAATTAGAGGTCGTGTGACGTTAATAAAGTCGGTGCTGGAGAGTATCTGTAGGATCGTGTTCTCGACCTAATGAGTCGTTCAGAGGCGTTCTTCTACGTTTCAGGTGCGGAATAACAAGAAACGTAGATAGAAATAGCTTGCACTTCACTTTAATCTACCGTTTCATTGATTTGACCACAATTACAGCTCAAACGTCACACCGGCAGTACCTCGGTATGGAATTCGTCAACTACTCTTTTTGTTTCGCTTGAAGGGCAGCTATATATAGAGTCCAGGTTTCGCTCATGTGTACATGACACTCAAGCGAAACCTTTACAGTGACACTGAAGCGAAACCATTCAAGACCATACAAGCGAAACCTTTTCTAACACACATACATTTTCCTATCTTCTCGTATATTGAGCCCTAAACTATACAATACAAAGAATGACTCGATCCAAGACGAAATCAACAGATGTAGTGCAACAACATACTCCCCCTCAGATGTTGATGGAGTCGTTCAACACCAAGCTGTGACTTCACATCTTCTGTCTTGATCAGCCTCTGGGCTTTTCTTTCTCTCTCTTCATCAATTCTCTTGATCAGATCTCTTGATTCCTTAAGTTTATCAGTTCCAGGATTGAAATCTGGCTCTCATTTTATTCAGGTATCTTCAGACTCCCCCTCTCGATTTGCTGGCATTTCTTTGTTCTTCAGCAACATCTTCAGGATCATTATCTGGCCTATACAGGTTCTTAGGATTGATTAGCCTGGCTTCAAACAAAAGTCTTTAGGAATCAAAACCTGGCTTAACCTGCACATTCTTAACCCAGCAATAAGATTTCTAAATTTAATCACTTTGCGTGCACCAACAATAACTCTCTCTCATGAGCATCAACAAACACTCTCTTTCAGATCATTCACTTATGATGAACCACTTGTTGATTTGAAAACTATATTTTAACAATTTTACACTCTCCCTCTCACAACAATGTCATCATGTTTAGCACTCGGGATTTTGAAAATCAGCTTTCCAACATCAATTGTCGAAAATCTTTTTGACTTTTTCAAAAGTTTATGCTAAAACATACACAAAATCTTTTTGGATTTTCTAAAGAAAGTAAATGCAGAAATAAACTATTTACAGAAAATATTTTTGTGAGTTCGTGTGCTAGAGGATCATATCAGTTTATAAGACGTGTCACTAACACCGTTAAGCTTGATTACATTTTCAGTTCTAAACAATTTACCTAGATTGTCAGTATATCGGTCCACTGAAATTTTCACACAAGGTTCAATTGATCCGAGATACGATGTTAATGTCTTAGATACTGACTTATTTGTGTGTCCCACTACTTGAATATACTCCCGTATCCAGATCCCAATATTCAGTCTTACAGGTGAGTATACCACAGCTGATATCTGTATAGGGGTTAGATGCGAGGGCCGTGAGAGCTCAGGTCGATACTTCCGTATACGCAGAGAGATGACGGCTTCGACTTTTCGGTGTGTCCCCTTTAGAGGATCTTTTTATTTCAACAGCAGCGACTATCAATTTTATTGTTTCATCAGCATGCTGAGGGCAAAGCTATGTTTCAAGCTTTTACGGAAAGCATTATCCGAGGACTAGGTCAGTACTTCCATACAGCAGAAGTCCCGGGATAATACCCCAGATATCACTGAGCATAAAGACCTATTATCTCAGAATAAGGGATCTTTCAAACAAGATTTCAGGGGTTACCTATATATCCAAGTTTGTGTTAACCCACGGAACAAGCAAGTTTGAAATTTAGTTTATATCTCGTCACAATTTACTAAGTGTGTAAAAACCTACTGGCACATCCTCAGTGAGATTTTTATCACATTTTAACTTTACATTTCTTTAGCATGTTGTGACAGCCTACTGATGTACTATCATTTCCTCTTTTCATAACAAAACTCATTTTTCATTTTATCATGTTTTTGTATTTTTTCAAATTTTCAAATGTTTTTGGATTTTCTGAAATTTCCCTACTCCCCCTAAAATGCAAACACATTTCAAAGGAAATTTGAAAATAACTAGACTCTTAACCCAATTGTAAAACAAACTGTACAAAAATTTGACAACTGACATCGAATCACATCAAATCTCTATTCACTAGGCATAAACAATCTGAACTTCCCCTTTCAACAAACCATTTTCTCATTTCGATTTCAAAACACTTAAGTTTGTTTTAATCAAAATGATTTTTCCGGAAAATGAGTTTTTGTTTACCACTTTTAAGTTTACCACTTATGAAGCATGGGGATATGGTTCATCATCTATTTTAACAACCAAATGGATATAGTGAATCAAGTTCAACTTAATGTCCCTGATTTACCATTTGCAGTTAATCACCCTTTATACCTCTTGTAAAAACAACCACTTGTAGGATCACAACCAATGCAACTTGTATGTATAGCAAACTAATACCACATGTAAGAAAGAATCATCTACATTTTATCCATCAAAGTGCCGATGCCTGCTTCGCACTTACCAACCTGGAAGCTCCGGCGTAGTCCTTTCACCTGTAAAATTCAAACACTATTCAAAACTTTCAAATAAACTTTTCAACCATTAGAATGATGCCGATTCCTGATCCACGATATAAACTTGGGATCTCCGGCGTAGTCCTTTCACCTGTAAAATTCAAACACTATTCAAAAACTTTCAAATAAACTTTTCAACCAATAGAATGATGCCGATTCCTGATCCACGATATAAACTTGGGATCTCTGGCGTAGTCCTAAGACTATCATGGAAAGCAGACTTCCATCCAAGTCTTTTCAGACTTGATGGCTTTCAACTCTTGCGCAGTGGGGTTGTAAGTTGCCTTTTTAGTTTCATAAAAATCCTTAACCCCCTTTGCTTTTCCATTCAACATTTTCCCAAAAATCTTTTTAACATTCCCGTTGAATGTTTTCTCGACAGCAAAATCTTTTTTCTCATTGTAAAACTGATTTGAAATCTCTGTTTTACCAACTTTCTTTTTAATTTCCTCAAATTTCAGCGAAGAAAAATCATCATCATTCACCGAAATTTTCATCTCAGTTTGTGGCTCCTCTGGCTTTGTGGAACCAGATTCATCGCCGACATTCACATTAACCTTTTTAGCAACCCACACTTGGTTATCTTTTCCTTTCTTTTCATACCTATTTTTCTTTGAACACTCACCAACCTCATAAGTTGAATTTTCAAAAACTTTAAGTTTTTCAGTTGGTGGTTCAATATCAACAACTTTTTCTTTTAGTTTCTGAGAAACTCCCTGTTTTGTTTTGGCATTTTTTGTACAATTCCATGCAATGTGACCAGCTTCATTGCACTTGTAACAGGTACGATTCTCTCTTGGATGAAACACTCCAGTTCCGTTCCTTCCCTTCTCAGCAAGAAACTCCTGGTTCGATTGTTTCCAGAACGGTTTCTTATGTTCCTCATCTGAGCTTCCACCTGACACAAATTCAGTTTTAGTTTTTAAATTATTATCATTTTTATCATTTTCCGGTGGAACAAAACCAAGACATTTCCTTTGTAGCTACGATTTTGGTTAGATTTCTTTTGAAAACCAGAACCAGAATTGTAACCCTTTTTCTTGTTTAACCGTTGTTGAACTCTTGAAGTATACTTTTTAGCTTTTTCAAAACTTTTTAAAACTTTCAATTCAGGAATATTAATTTCTATTAATTTGAAAGTTTTGTAAATCAATTCCGTTTTAATACTCATAATTGGAAACTCTTTGTTGTAATATAATTTGTCATAACCATTCAAAGTATAAACAACTTCGAATGTTTCATCATCCAAATTTGCTTTCAATAATAAAAATTCTTTACTGTAAGACCGTTTAACCGACGAATTTTGACTATTGACTGACGAATTTGACCCTCCAGACTCAGATTTTGACTCGGACTCCTCATCAGTATCCAACACTTGATCGACCATCTTTTTGATTAACTCAGACTCATGATCACTATCGGACGGGGTAAACGTGACATCAATGTTATCTGGCAAAACGTCGTTTGTGTCAGTTTTTAGCTTTATATTGACTGCTTTTTCAAGTTGCCCCTCATTTGGTTTTCTAGGAGAATACCCTTCCCAAATTGGAGGCGGACACTTGTTATAGCTAACAGTCGGTTTCTTACCACAGTCTTTCTTTTCTTTCGGCTTCTCATCTTGAAAAGCTTCCATACCTGCAACAGTTGGGTAAATACGATCAATGAGATAATCAGAACTAGAATAGCTAAGCAGTAAACGTCTAATCCTCTCATTTTCGATCTTCTCGGTCTCCAACTCTTGCTTCCATTTAGCACTCTCTTTGATGTAAAAGTTTATGGCTTTTTGCTTTGACATCATGACTGCATTCATCATTGTCAGTGCTTGTTCTCTCTCTGAGTTTGTCTTTTGGAGGCCAGTTACTGTTTTGTTCAAGACATCATACGATTCTTTCACATAGTTGAGGTTAAACAGTAACTGCTCCTTCTTCTTTTCATACTCAGCAATGATGTCGTCTTTTTCTGCATAATCCTTGCAAGCTTCCAAACACTTTGTGCAAGGCTTGACAACTTCAACAATCTTCTCTACTTCGATTGTTTTCACAACTTCAATCACCTTTTCTCCTTCTTTCACTTTCTCAGCTTCAGATATCTTTTCTTCATTCACCAGCTCAGTCTTAACATTCTCCTCAGCAACACTATCAATCTTCATTTCCATGTGTTCTTTTTCAGCTCTTCTTGCTTTCAACTTTTCCATGCGATCTGCAAAATAGAACTGAAAACTTTCAGGAGAAAGATGAGATTTAGCAACATTAATATGTTTCTCTTCCTCATCATTATTGTTACTATCAACTGGTGATTGATCAAACTTTACAGATTTTTCAGAATCAGCATCTGATCAACCAGAATCAGATGGTGTTTGATCAAATACTACTTCCTTTTCAGAACTAGTAACATGTTCAACACTCTCATCTGAACTCACTGAAATTTCCTCAACATTTTCTGAAAGTTCATCACTACTTTATGAAATTTCATCAGATGTAACAGACTTTTCATCCTCACTCGTCACCTTTACTCCGATAGACATCATCCATGTAGCAAATAAGTCTGGCTCTTTGACAATCTTGGCAATGAAAGCCTTGAACTCTCCTTTCTCATCAACAAACATATCCCAACTAAAACCATCAGGTAGTCTCTCATGATCTTGATCAACTATACAGGCTTTGCTATCAGAAGATATGTAGTTGCTCCAATTGAAATCCACCAAACATGCTCTTTTAGAATCCTCAATCTTCCTACCATGAGCCGTCTGTGAATCTTGAGATTGACCAACCTGTTGATAAATGGCTTTCCGATAGTAGTAGTCTTTTCCGAACGGATTCTGAGCACCACTAGCTTCTCTACCCTTGCACTCCCGTTTGAAATGGCCTTTCTCCCTGCATCGAAAACAAGTAACTTTAGATTTATCAAAACCTAAAGTAGATACATGAGCATCAAGAAAGTCATTTCTCCCAGTAATAGTTTTAAACTTTTCAGCACGCCTAAGAACACTAGCAAGACACCATTTGATGTCCATAAGTTCCATTTCTTCGGCGTCTATCCGGTCGTAATCCTCTTTTATAAGCATAGGATTCCCGATTCGACCAGCTACTAGACCCTCATAAGACAACAACACAGAACCAAGAAGTGCCATGTGGTCTTTAGCAGTGTCTTCTGAAAAGCTTTGACCTTCTGGAAGGTTGAGAGCTATGTTGCACTGAATAACATATCCATTTCCTGTCTTTGTCCCCTGAGACTGAAAGCTTGTCTTTGACTCTTTAGGATTGACACTTGGAAAAGATGAAAACCCACTGCTGCAGTTGCCCGAACCCTGATCAGCTTTTTCTGATGAATCCCCAGCACTGAACGCAGTTTGAATTTTCGGACTTCTATCAGCTTCAGGAACTAGAATACTGCCTTTATAATACATTTTCACATCCTGTTGACCACTCGGACTGTTCATCCTAGCGATCTTTTGCTGTTCCAAATCCTGACTCTTGATCTTTTCGATAAACTGAGAGATCGTTAACCCATCATAAACACCCGTGTTTTTTAATATCATCAAGTATGTTCCCCACTCTTTCTGTGGTAGTGCATCAGCCAACTTATCCACCCACTCTTCACGATCTTTTTCAACACCCAACATCGACAATGATCGCACTAAGTGACAGTATCTCTCAATCAGCTTCTTTGTATCCTCTCCCGGTAAGCTGCTGAATAGATCAAACTCTTTCTTTAACAACGCCTTCTTGCTTTTAATCATATTCTCACTACCTTCAAACTTGACTTTAAGAGCATCCCATATCGACTTTGCAGTTTTGTCATGCTGTAGCAGTATGAATATATCTTCTTTGATTGCTTGCTGCAATAAACTGATCATCATCTTCTCAGCTTTGTACATAACACGTTCTTGATCCGTGAACTCCGATAACTGTTTCATAACCTGCAACTCCGTTCGAGGCAACATATACTTCTTCAAAATACACTCCCATGATCTTAAATGATTTGCCTGAACCCAGTTCTCGAAACGATCCTTCCATCCGTAATATTCTTCGATACTCATCAATTTCGGGGGCTTTTGAGTGGTTCCCGTCTCATTCTCCAAGTTCATGGCCTGAGCAATCGCAGCTGGAGTAGACGAAGTAGCGAGCGCGTTGTAAAACTCGGAATCCATAATGATTTTGCACGTTTTTCAATAACAATGACAAATAAGCGAAACTATAATGATCACAGAAGCGAAACTATTAAATGCACTTGAAGCGAAACTGTAGCTAACCAATGAAGCGAAACCTAATCAGCGAAACTTCAACACAGTCTCTTGAAGCGGAACCTTTCAAGCGGAAATATTCAAGCGGAACTCTTTAAGCGGAACCTTTCACAAATGTGACAATCAAGCGAAACACTGATGCAGTTTCAAGCGAAACCTTTAATCTTTGTGACAAACAAGCGAAACTATGCTGCAATTTGAAGCGGAACTGTCAAGCGAAACTCCAACTTGTCAATTCAAGCGGGACCTTGAAGCGGAACTTATCAAATGTCCAAACAAGCGGAACCTATTCGAAGATCAGTGTGGTCCACTTTTAGTCCATATTTTGACATGAAACTTTCCAGGGTTTGTCTTTGATCTATTGCGCACAAGCTGAGAAATTTTGATCCAATTCCGACCATTAAATCTCGTTCTGAACTGAAAATAGAAGGTGTAGAAGTAGAAAACAATGATAAAATCCAGCTAATTTCTGTAGAAAACCTCCTCCTAAGCTCTGATACCACTTGTAGGATCGTGTTCTCGACCTAATGAGTCGTTCAGAGGCGTTCTTCTACATTTATTTCAGGTGCGGAATAACAAGAAATGTAGATAGAAATAGCTTGCACTTCACTTTAATCTACTGTTTCATTGATTTGACCACAATTACAGCTCAAACGTCACACCGGCAGCACCTCGGTATGGAATTCTTCAACTACTCTTTTTGTTTCGCTTGAAGGGCAGCTATATATAGAGTCCAGGTTTCGCTCATGTGTACATGACACTCAAGCGAAACCTTTACAGTGACACTGAAGCGAAGCCATTCAAGACCATACAAGCGAAACCTTTTCTAACACACATACATTTTCCTATCTTCTCGTATATTGAGCCCTAAACTATACAATACAAAGAATGACTCGATCCAAGACGAAATCAACAGATGTAGTGCACCAACAGTATCCCCAATTAGGGGGCAATGATGTGGTTAGTAAACTACATTGGGTGACTTGGCAGCGTTTCATGGTTCCGGTCGACAAAGGGGGTCTAGGGCTGTCTCATCTTAGCGATATTAACACGTCTTTTCTCTCAAAGTGGATTTGGAGATACAGGAACGATGATATTGGATTGTGGCAAAAAAGTCATTGATGTTATCCACAGGTCTAACAGAAGCTGGTGTTCTGTCCCGGTCAATAAAAATTTGGGAGTAATCTGGAAACAAATAGTCACTACGGTGGAGAAAACTAAAGTGGGAGAGGTCCAGTTGGTTCAAAAATTTTAAAGGAAAGTGGGAGATGGCGTCGATATCAGGTTCTGGCTCGACCCGTGGACCTGTAATTGCCCGCTTAAGGATCGTTATCCTCTTTTGTTCAGTATTGAATACAATAAGATATGTCAAATCAGTGAACGTCTTAACATGGAGGCCCAACCTTTTTCTGGTCTGTGGGCCTGGCTCAGGAACCAACATCAGGGCCGGAACAAATTGAATGGGACTGTTAAAGCGGTTAAAGAGTTTCTCAGAAGCGGTGATGATCACAGTAATAATTATGTTTTCAAATGGTCGAACTGGACTCCTAGAAAGTGCAATATTTTGATGTGGAGAGCCGAGATGGGTCGAATCGCCACGGTAGATGCTTTAGTGAAACAAAATTGCTACATTGGTGATGAAGTCTGCGTTTTGTGAACAATCGTTAGTATAAGGATCCTGGGAACCAAAAACCCTAGTTTCTCTCTCTAATGGAGAAAACGGCGACCTACCTTTGTTTCACCTAAATCTCGTGATTTCTTGCAGATTATGAGAATTGGTTTCATTACAATTCACTATAATCTTCACTGATCCGATTTTTAGTCATTAGGGTTACGTTTTTCTTCTGTTTGATTTCTTTGCACTTGGATTCCGTGGTGTTTTGGGTTCTTTATAATCTGGTTTGGGTTGTCTAAGAGAGAGTGTCGATCAGAGGTCAACAATCTGTATCAACGGTTTCTAGGGTTTCTACAAGACGGCAAGAGGATTGTTAGCTGATTGCTTTGAAGCCGCCAATCTGATTTTGGGTTTATCATCCAGATTCTGAATTAGGGTTTGCGGCGCTTCAGATTTAGGTTTGCGGCGCTGTTTTTCCGATTCGGCAATCCTGTTTCAACGGTAATTCAGGTTAGAGTTGGTATTTTGTTTGTTTTTTCAGCTTGACGGCGGCTAGGGTTCTGATTCGGTGTTTGTCACGGCTGCTTTTTGCTGAATTTCTGTTGACGGCGATTAGGGTTTGTCATTATTAATGGATGATCTTAATTGTTCTGGTGGAAATCAACAAAATATTCGTGGTAAGCCGCGATTTTCGTTTGAAGAAATAGCTGCATGGTTCCTTGATGTTGATGGGAACACTTTGCAGCCAAAGCGTGGTGTAACGATTGGAACACAAAGTGACCCTAAGTCTTCAAATATCATTGATGATCTCACCAAGGCCACAGTTCCGGTTCGTTTGGAAAAACAGGATGTTGATAAGTCAGACAATTTTTGGGATTACCCTACCAGGTACACGCCAAAATCTGACGTCTTTGGTAAAGCACGAACTTTGGGGCATGCAGATCCTGTGTCCTTCGCTCACATTGTAAAGAACACAAAGGAGAAGGTTAAAGTGAACTTCCGGGCGATGGAATCTGCCGAGAAAGTTGATGGGGCTGATGCTGTTATTCCATTGTCGTCGGTTCAACAAGTTACTGATAGGTATGCTAACACTTTGTTTGGGTATTTTCTGGGTAAACGGTTGGCATTTCCTGTGGTCGACTACTTTGCTAAAAACAACTGGGCTAAATATGGTCTTTCCCGGCTCATGATGAATGCAAACGGGTTATTTCTCTTTAAGTTTACTACTAAGGAAGGGATGAATCAATTGCTTGAGGATGGGCCTTGGCTAATTAGAAGTGTTCCCATAATTTTGAAGGAGTGGTCGCCCTCTATTAAGATGGAAAAAGAGGATATTACAGCGGTTCCAGTTTGGGTCAAGATGCATGATGTGCCGTTATCGGCATTTACCGAGGATGGGCTTAGTTTAATTGCCTCTATGATTGGGATACCTAAGATGCTGGATACGTACACTGCCTCGATGTGTGCGGAATCTTGGGGAAGGAGCAGCTATGCTAGAGCGCTTATTGATGTGCAAGCGGGAGCTGAGTTAAAAAAGAGTGTTACTGTTGCTATCCCATCTATGGATGGTAGTGGATTTTCTAAGGTGGAGGTCAAGATTGAATATGATTGGGAGCCTTTAAGGTGCTCCTCGTGCTGTGTGTTTGGTCATGATGACAGCTCGTGCCCAAAGAACCCTCAGGTAACTTCTAGTGGGGATACTAAAAAGAATAATGATGAGTTTCAGGTTGTAGAGGGCAAGAAGAAGAAAGTGAACAACCAAGGCATCCACATGAAAAATCAGAAGCCTAAATTAGTTTACAGGCCAGTTGTTAACCCTAAGCCAAAATCGTCCTCTAAGAGTTCGTTGCAGAACCAGGTTTCAACGTCTAACCCGTTTGATATTCTGAGGGATGATACTGGTAATCAGGGGGATACCACTGTTGGTCGAGTGGAGAAGAAACCGTCGAGTGATAGGCAGGATTCGGAGGAGGAGGAGGTTGAAGAAGTCTACAATGAAACTAGTGCTTTTATGACATCGGGTACTCATCCGTTTTCTTCGAAAGCAGGGGCAAGCACCTCTTCTACCAAGTTATCTAATGGATAGGCTGTCCGCGTTTCGTTTGAAGGGGCTGCGATTTTGTGGCTACTTTATTTTTGATGATGGTGGTTGAGGATATGTTTTGTGGTTTTGTATTGTTTTGTCTACTAGATGTCTTGTCATGATGTATAGTAGACTAGGTTATGGGGTGTCATAGGCTTTTGGTTTTATTTTGTTTTACATATATGGGGCATGTCCTGTATATGAACTAGTGTGGAACACATCCTCACTACTTGTACTTAATTGCGGTTGCATTTTAATAGAATCACCGGGGTAACCCTTTACCCAAAAAAAAAAGTCTGCGTTTTGTGCAGAGAAGATAGGGAATCTGCAAAGCATCTTTTATGTTCTTGTTCGATCTCTTTGTCTATTTGGTCTATGGTGACTTGTTGGTGTAAGATAAGTCCGATTTATGCCTTCTCCATCCGAGATCTGCTCAGCATCCACGAGTTTTCTGACCTGGGTTCTAGAGCTAATAAGGCTCTGCATGGGATTATTCTGGTGGTCTGCTGGGTTTTATGGAAAGCGAGAAATGAAAGAAGATTTAAGAGTATTGTGAAGACGGCCTTAGATATTGTCCAAGAGGTTAAGACGATTGGCTTTTTATGGTATCGAAATAGATCTAAGAATAGGAATATATCGTGGGACGATTGGGTTTGTTTCAATATTATCAGGTAATAGGATTTGGTGTTTGTTTTGTTGGCCTTCCTCTGTGTGTGTTTTGAGGTTGGCTTGTGATTAAAAGTATACTTAAAAAAATAGTCCTTCTCGGGAATAGAAAATAAAAACCTGACATTATCCCCTGACACTTAACATGCACGTTTAATGTTATGCATGGGAAGATTAACAGTTTCCAAAGGCGGCGGCTGATGAAATTCCACCCGTTAGACCTTCCAGCGGCTGATGAAATTCCCTATGCGACCCATATGTTGTCTATTTCATGTCTGGGTTTTACCCATTTGACTTAATTTGACTGCTGAGCCCTAATTTGTGTGAAAGCCGGAGAATCCACCGTTTAATGTGTTCATCCCTGTTGTTTTTAGTGGGTGTTTTTAGTGGCAGATGGCAAATTTGGATTTCTCAGAGTTGCACAATGTGTTTGCCTGCATAGATAGATCTCCAACAACTAGTCAATTTCATGATGTCTTTACATTTTTGGAGAGGTCATCTATTTCATTTGCCATTCAAGAGAGACCACCTGTTTTTGACCAGCATGTTAGATCATTCTGGGATTCTGCAGAGCTACATGATGGGGATAACGTTCAAGGGATTTCCGCCACAGTTTCTGGCCATGAGATTGTTATTACCCAAGCAATGGTTAGAGACTCTTTGCTTTTGAATGATGCGGATGGGGCTATTTATTATTCTGAAAGGAGGATCGCTCGTTTTTTTCAGTCTATTGGTTATGATGCTGCTCCCATCAAGAAGCAATACAAGAAGAGCTTATTAGGTCCTCAGTGGAGGTATATTGCCCATATCATCCTAAAGTGCATGTCATGCAAGAGGGGCACATTTCATAAGCTTAGTCAACAGCAAGCTGCTGCCATGGTTGGTCTTCTCTATGGTGATTTCAGCTTCTCAAGTATGATTTTTCAAAATCTAAGAGCAAATGTTCAAGCTGTTGAAGGTTCTATGTTTTTGTTGTACCCAAGATTTCTCCAAATCATCTTCAATGCTAATCTTCTTGGATTACCACAAGAGGGAGCTACATTGGGCATTTCCCATATGGATCACAAGGTGTTTTCATATATGAAGAACATGGTTGGTCAACAAATTGTTGATTTTTTCCAAACATGTTGGCGGATGTAGAGGATGAACATGACGCCGGTGATCAAGGTGGTGATGCTGGTGTTCAAGAAAATGTTGCCATTCAAGATGCTGATGTTTCTCATGAAGAGGTTGAGGTTGTCCATGAGCAAGTTACAGGCTCAACTTCTCCTGTACAGGCACTACAAGCTCCTACTGTTGAAGAGTTGAGCAAAACATCTAAAATGGATCTGATCACCTACATAATGATGCAACATTGTGTGATTTATAGTCAACGGTTTGAGCTAAATCGTTTGAGATGTCCACAAAGTTCTTTTTCTGGTCATGTTGCTGATCCAGTGGAAAACCAAGTTGTTCTTAATATTGAAGTTTCTGATCCACTGGCAAACCAAGTTTCTCATGTTGCTGTTCAAACAGAGGATGAAATTTTGGATATTGGATTTTCTGATCAAGTGCAACTGCCTAATAATTCTGACGAAGAAAAAGAGGCTGAGAATGAAGATGTAGCAGATGAGGCTGCTGTTAAAAATGAAGAAAGAACTTGTGATGATTCTACTTATTCCAGAGAAAGGAAAGCTGCAAATGATGATACTACTGGACAAAGTTCTAAGAAGTTTAATTCTAGTTTGGCTAGAGAAGAATGTTCATCTCCCGGTCTATACAAAGGAAAATCTAAGCTTTTTGATGATGAGGTAGTTCATAATGCACCTGAATTTCAGACTGATTATGGTATAAAGATGAGTGAATTTCCTGATGAGAAAGATCATGTTCCTTATAAAGAATATGAAGAATTTCCTAATAACATGAAGATAAACCTTACTCTTTTAACCTTGGTTGTGATTTTCTATAACACACATATGGAGTCTCATGAAGTTATGTGCACTACATGGAAGTCTCTATGCACTATTTCACTAAAGTGCGCATATGGAGGTCTCTTAGGTACATCAAATTTTGGCTATTACTTTTTCTCCAGTGTTCCAAGTGTCACCAGTGTAAGAAAACTGATAGAAGAAATGTTGTTCATTGCACCAAGTGTAAAGAAACATTCTATTGTACCCGGTGCATCAAGAAATGGTAAATCTTTAAGCCGGAAATGTTCGTTTGTTTCAGCTTTGTTTGCCACACAGTTTCTTCGCTAACCAAAAGTATTCCTTGAATATTTAGGTATCCTCACTTGTCAGAAGAAAAAATATTAGAGCCTTGCCCATTGTGTCGTGGAAACTTCAATTGCAACTTGTGTTTGCAGTCAAAAATTGAGGTTTGTAACGAGATGTGTAGACAAACAAGAAAATGCATAATAACATGACATTTCATACATTTGTAACACAGATGCCAAACATAGACTGCAATGATGATGTGAAGTTGCAGCATCTTCACAATCTGATCAAGCTGCTACTTCCGTTTCTAAGACAAATTCGTAAAGAACAAGAGGAGGAGTGAAGGAAATCACATACGTATTAGTATATTGTAATAGTGTAAGGGGTATTAGTGTAATTACTTTTCTATAAATAAGGCATTAGTCATTAGTGAAGGATAAGGAGAAATTAGTAAGTTGTTAGGCTCATGCTTATGGCATTGAGAAGGGCATAGCCCTCGCCACTTCGGTGGTTATTATTCTGTATTGTTTTCTTCTTCAATCAATCAATATAGTTTCTATATTTGCTTTCATCATCTCTAAAAATATTCAGTCTCTATCATTGGTCCGACCTGCCTACTCTGCTCTCCATTAATCTTCAAATTCCCAAAGTTAGCGTCTCTTTCCAAAATCAATCGGATCTTCCATTTTCGGCTCTGTATCACCTTCAGATCTCAGATCCAATTCATCTCAGATCTAATTCGTTTCTGATTTCAATTTCTGCAGGGACATCATCGCTTTCTGAATCCGATTTTTGAATTATCGGATTTCAGTTCCGATTTCTTCCGATTTCTGAATCATCGTTTCCAGATTCAGTCTCGGATTTTAATTCCGATTTCCTTGCAATCGCTGATTTCACATCTGTTCCTGTTCGGTTTTAATTCACCTTCTGATCTATTGTCTGATTCAGTCTCGAATTTTAATTCTGATTTTAATTCAGATTCAGATCTGTTCCTGTTCAAAGTTCTGATTCTCAGATCTCTCAGGTTCTCTTCACTTACCGATTCAATTATGGTGAATCATAATGCTCGATTGGATGCTCATGATCAACAGATTCAGCAGTTACAAGCTGATGTTACTGCAATTAAGGCCTCCTTGCAGGTTTTGGAAGAGGATCGTTTGGAATCCACCGAGTTTCGTAAGGTTGTGTTAACATGGATGAAATCGCAGGAGAAGAAGCATGTGGATGATTCATCAGGTTCTGGATCTTCTGGTATAGTGTTCTCAACACTCGATCCTAAATCTGACTCTTCGGATCCACCATCGGGTTTACCATGGGCTGTGAAGAAGGTGCATTTGCCTGAATTCTCTGGTTTTGATCCACAAGGTTGGATCCGGAAGGCGAACCTGTTCTTCGATCTCAATCAGACTCCTGAGGCCTCTCGTTTATAGCTTGCTCAGCTGAGTATGATTGGTGCTGCTCAACATTGGTTCACAATCATCAATCAGGTTCATCCGTCTTTGACTTGGCTTCAGTTTCAGTCCGAATTGTTGCAACGTTTCACTGGTCTTTCAATTCAGAATCCGTATGAACAGTTAGCTACTATTAAGCAATCGGATCCATCTTTGATTATATTGATGATTCTGAGTATGTGTAATCCTTGGTCCCTCGTTTACCGGAGTCGCAAACTATTGGCTATTTCATTGCGGGTTTGAAAGAGGATGTCAAGCAACAAGTCCGTTTACATCGCCCTATTACCTATATGGATGCTATGTATTTGGCTAAAGATGTGGAGTTGATGCTTCGGCCATCCAAATCCGGTTCTTTGATATCTCGTTTTCGGTATTTGTCGCATACCGGGCTGCCTTCTATGGATTCGAGGATCAACCATCGTGTATGCGGTACCACGGGATTTACAAGTGTTGGCAATGATGGGGCTGCAAGGTGCAAGCAGGTGTCAATGATCGAGGCATTCGCTCCTTATCTCGTGTCGAGTGGGAGGATCAGAAGAAGAAGGGCTTATGTTTTAAATGTGTACAGGTTTATAGCCCTAGCCACAAGTGTCCGGCGGGTAGCCTTTGTGTCATATTACTTGGGGATGATGAATGGGATGAAAGGGACGAGTTGACTATGCATTCGGATGAGGATGTTCAAACAGTTGTGGGTTCTTTTCACAAGACTTGAGGACAAGTTGTGACAACTGTCAAATTTGCATGCATCCGTACGTTTAATTAATATTGATTTATGCTTAATGACTGTGCTAAATTACAACTGTGATTAAACTGCTTTCTGTTTTCTGTTACATACATACATATGCATCACATTTCATACTGTCACTTCATTTATTTCATACAAACATTAGTGACAAACTTGATGCACAAAGCACAGTTAGCACACTAAACGGATAACCCGGAAAACATGCTGGCAATGCCAGCACCTAGACAGACAAGGTTTTGAGGCCAATATGAGCCAGAGATAGAATACTACACTAGTAGGGAGTGTAGGGAGGTGAGGACCATAAAACTGCGTCACTAGATGATAGTTATAGTGCCGGGAAGTGCCTAAAACACACTTTAAATGCAGAATTCTGCACTTTTAAACAAAATTCAGCATTTAACTATGCTAGTAAAGTGCAAAAACTTGGTAAAATAGTCCTAGATACTTTCCAAAGTGTTGGGAATTAAATGTGTCACATAAAGTAACATAAAAGACACCTTACGGATTAATTTAGCACTTTAACGGAACAACACCTAACCGAACAACCGGACTTTACCCGGAACACAAAAATATTGCCAAACACATTGTTTTTTTTTTTCTGAGCTAGTTAGGGTCCCCGAACACCCTAACACACTAAATATTAATAAACCACTAACTTAACACTTAACCTTCTAACTAATTAGTAACTAACCATTGAAATCCAACAAGACACCCCCCCGGGGACGGTTACATGGGGACTTACACACAAGATTTGTTTGCTTATTTTATTGGATTATTCTTGGTACTAATGAGACATAGGACACAAGGGGTATTAGATGTTGGAGGATCCTTATATAATCTACTAGTTAACCACCTTCTCTCATCACTACACATATCAAACTCACCATACTCTCCTCTCCTTCCCCTACCTTCGGCCGACTTCACACACACACACACCATCCATTTTTGTTTCAAGTTCAAGCATTCCAAGGGCCTCACAAGTTGTAACAAGGTGATTAACGAAGCTCGGTGTGCTCGGAAGCTCAAAGACCTCTTTCATTCTCTTTTATCCAACACATTTACACTCTTGAACTCCCCTAGCCTTGTGCTAGTAGTAAGCTCTTAGATCTTCATCTTCTTCATATTTTTGGTGGTTAATAGTTAAAGGAATGGTGAAATCTCAAGAACTCTAAACAAACATAAACAAAGTCTTGACATAAACTAACTATGAGATGAAGTAGTGTTAAAATGAAGATGAAATCATGTTGTTCTTGTGTTGTTATGCTTGTTGTTTGTTGTTTGCTAGTTGAAATGATATAGTTCATCACATGGACTTGCTAGATCATGTTTAAGAACATGAACTAGCAAGATGTGAAAGTTAGAGGTATGTGGATGATGAAATCATCCACACATAAACTATGAACTTGGATAAATAAAATGTTTGCCTGAAAAATAAAGGTCAAAATGAGATGTAATCTTGTAGATCTAAAGACCTATGAGCGGTTTTTCGAAAGAACCAAGTGAAAAGTATGAGTTTTGTTAAAACTTGGATCTTACATAAACTAAACACATTTTTAGTGGATAAACAAGTGTAGAAACACTTGTGTAATAAGAATATTTCACAAAGAAATATTTTTAGAAAACATAACTAGAAGTTGTGAAAATACAAACTCTTTAAAAATAAAGATTTTAATGAACCAATCACATATTTAAAGGTAACAAGACTTACTAAGTATGCTAGTTAGTTACTACATGTTTTTATGAATTTTTCAAGTTCATCAGTTTATGGTTTATGCTCATTTTTGTCAAGTTTGGTAGTTAGAGATTGTATGTTGATGATTGATAATTGTTTGAATGATTTTACGAAAGAAAATGATATGCTAATAAGCATGGACACCTCCATTTACAAAGGAAACTCTGGCGAAATTTTTGCTAAAATCTCAACACTTAGAAAATACTTTTCTAACAAGTGTTACAAATATATTTTTAACTTGTTTTCAAAATAAACTCGACATGATTTTTATTACAAAAATACTAAGTGTCGGAGGTTGATTTTCGTAAATAAAATTTGATAAATATATATGTAGAATATATATTTTATACTAAAACGCTTGTGTGATTACTTGATTATTTTGTGAACTAGTTATATTATTTTTAGGGTAAAATAATATAACTAATATATACCATGAAATTACGACTCCAAAATAATACCAAAAACTCTCACGAAATAAATATTTAAGTTACGCAATTTTAATGCGATACGCGAACGCTAAAAACGTAACTTATGAAATATTCCGGGATATACCATTACACTATATTTTTTGGTAAATATTATTTTGGAAATGAAAGAAGTGAAAATATGATTTCGTAAATATTACCAAGTATATCATATTTTTGACAATGAGAAAATATATTATTTTTGGGAGATAAAAATATATTTTCTTAGTATATTTAGAAGATATGTAATTTTTGTGAAAAATATATATTTTCTGGGACAATACAAGATTGAACAAAATAAGTTTATATATTTAAGTGATACTTGAAATGTATGGTTTTGGAAAAGTATATTGGGAATATATATTAACATATTTTTATTTGGAACAATACACCGAAATACGACGCCATTATTTGGCAAGATGTACAAATACAAATACGAAAATACATGTATGAGATACCCCCACCCTTGGGAAGGAAATACGAAGTTAAAATACTTGAGAAGTAGGGATACAAAATATCGATTAACAATTATTCCAAACATTAACTATAATTTAAAGTTAAAATAATTATTTTAACTAATAATTATAACTTGGAATAATGTTGAGAACACAAGAAACGTAACTCAAAAACCTTCATAGTAAGCAAAGGCACGGCCTGTTCGTCTAATAGACGTTAGTCCACTGTAGGTAGTCGTGTTGGCTGAGGAGATTTGGGATACACATACTGAAGACGCAATACTGTGAGTTCATGTCCCCCTTTTCTCTTTACTGTTTTCAGTTTTATACATCGGGGTTGAAATACATGCGACAATTATTACAAACATTTATTTACATGGTATGGTTAGCGTAGGGAGGGTTTACTACTAGATCATGTGAGGGGTGGGTACAACACTTAAGGCCATTAATCCTCGTTGTTAGGACCGAGGGACACAAGAGTGATAGATCTATTTGGGTGTAGCGAGCCCACACCCGTGAGGCCGGGGCGGCCCATAGAGGTGACTGTGTCTTCCAGCTGAAGCCTGGTAACAAATCAGCTAGGTTTAAGTCTTCCTGCATCACTTCACACATATCAATGGCCTTGCATACCATTGGTGATCTCTTTTTCTTTATTGCTACATACCAGGGACTTACATACATACTTACAAAATTTTTCAAAGGTTTATACATACACACAAACGAACACATGAACTCGCTCAACTTTTGTTGATGTTTTTCAAACTACATGTATTTCACGAAATTTTAATGGATCTGGCGGGCGTTGGAAGTTTTTATGCTGCGTTAAGAATAAAGATGTCATCCATGGTCTTTGAGTTTGGACGGCGTGTCTTATTCCTGGACGAGACATGTCTTTCAAACCTTGGTATTATTCAATATCTTTTGACGAGTCCTTAATGAACTCAAAAACAATTTGTACGATTTGTAAAACTAGAATTTGTAGTCTACTTTTTAAAACGATGTTGTTATATTTTAAACTTATTTAATGGATGACAAACTTATGGTTTTATCATATAGTTGATGTTAAGATTGAATGCAATGATATTAAGAAAGTCACACCATTATCACGCTACCGCAAAAGTCAGGGTGTGACAGCTTGGTATCAGAGCTTCAATCGTAGCGAACTAGGATTCTTTCTCGAGTCTAGACTACGATCATTAGGGCTCTCACGAAAATGTTTTCACGACTTGTTTTTCATTGCATACACAAAACGTCCAGATCCAGGGAACAAACATTTGTACAAACAAAAGGCACAAATACACATTTCAAAATTCATATTTATTATTCAGTCTTAAAGACTGAGGGAGGTTCAGTCTTAGAGGCTGAGGGAGGATTAGCCTTAGAGGCTAGGGATAATTAGTCTTAGAGACTGGGAAGGTTTGGTCTTAGAGGTCAGGGAGTTGGTCTTAGAGACCAGGGAATTAGTCTTAGAGACTGGGAGTTGGTCTTAGAGACCAGGGAATTAGTCTTAGAGACTGGGAAGGTTTAGTCTTAGAGACCAGGGAATTAGTCTTAGAGAATGGGAAGGTTTGGTCTTAGAGGTCAGGGAGTTTAGTCTTAGAGACTGGGGAGGTTTAGTCTGAGAGACGGGATATGTTAGTCTTAGAGACTGGGGAGGTTTAGTCTGAGAGACGGGATGTGTTAGTCTGAGAGACTGGGTGGTTTAGTCTGAGGGACTGGGAGATTTGTCTGAGAGACTATGAAAGATAATGTGAATACATGACTACGTGATAAAACTACTCTTATTTGCATACGCTGATTTCTAATGATTATTATGGATATACGTGCTATGACTATTAAGTACCGGCACACACGTCACCTTCCTCAGGGAACGAATTGTCAGATAATGATGACCCTACGGCCACCGCCACAGATGATGAGACTATACCTACGCCGGAGATATTTACGACAGACACTGAGAATGACCCTGACATGCTGACCAAGGACGAGGACAATTTCCAATTCTCCGCGCTGCCAGACTTTGGTGATGAATTACCCTTGCTGATGGTTTCCTTGACGAGAGTCTCCCTGTCATTCTTGGTTCGGTCCACGACCGCCTTACCATTTGGACACTTCGGCGGAGAGCACCTCTTGACTCCAATCCTCGACAATGCGATTCCTGTGGACATTCCTTCCGAAGATTGGCTACTCAACGAATAATTGATGATGACATTGGCATGTTATTGATGGCCCTTCTAATAACACCTATGATGATGGAAAGTTTGACGAGCACGTAGTTACTAAGTTCACTTTTGAGACCCCTGTTAACAAGCTATCATCTGATTCTAGCATGCATTCGATTTCAGACTCCTTTGAGTCTGTGACATCTGCAGCCTTACAGACAGCCAGATTACATCTTTCTACTACTGACGCAGATGACGACGCCGTTATAACTGCTGCAAATATCACCTGCTCGAGGCACCACACCGTTACACGACCCAGAACCTGCTTCTGAGACAGCTCCTGTTTCTTTTGGGGTCAGCTTGATGTTGTACCTGCTGATCCTGCACCCTTACTTGATCATGACCCTGTTTCTTTTGATTTACCAGGCAATGCAACCCTTATACCCGACCCAGTACCTACACCTAATGATCTTCCTATCAGTTGAGACGTTTGTACCTGCACCTTCACCCGCTGATGTTGAAGACCGACGTCCAATGCGCCAACATGCCTATGGCTTTATTTCAAGACATACCCACACCCCGGGAAGGTACTCCAGGTCAGCACCCGCGTAACGGTCCCTTTTGCTACAGCAGCGTTGTCTACAACCTCGCAGGCCACACTGTTTGCTACATCCACCTCTACATCGTTGAACGAGCCATTTCGATGGTTTCTATACCAAACTATGCCAATTCTGGAGCCTTACCATCCCTCACATTATGGAGGTTACACATGGAATGAGTGCTCCTGTAACATCAGCTACAGTTGAGGATATAAGCCACAGAGTTTTTGGAGCTTGAGCTGACAACACGTCCTCCACCCTGTCAATTGCTAGTATACTTTCATCAAGGTTCCTTTACGCTCTCACCTGTTGCTATTACACCTTTCCTAGGTTTTGATGATCGTTTCTTTACTGCCGAGCAGCAGATCAGTTACTTACCTCGACGTACATACAAGCTCGAGGAGGAATTCAAGCATGTTAACAGTTTACTTTTCTTTCCTTCTCCACCTCAGTTACCAGTATAGTTGGTTTCTGGATTATGCGGATTGCATTACATTTAGGTAGGACATTAATGATAAGCCGATATTGTGGAGACTCTTGAAGACCACATCTGACTACGTAATTTTGATACACTAATATATATAATGGACAAGGGTAGGGTGACCCGGTGTCCCTGTTGATGTGATACATTTTGGAAAACGATACAATTGTGGCCAGGGAATAATGAGAAGTCAATCATCATTAAGCATGCGACAATACTTTGTGACCAATGACCAACGAAAGCTCAGTCGCTATGTCTTCATTAAGCGCATCATTGATCTATATGTGTGTGCTATAATTATAATGCTACGTGCTTACTTGCTATGCTCTCATTAAACATAATTACCAAATTACTTGGTTATACTATGATTATACTATTGCTTGATTGGTTGGTATGATAACCTAATATGTGTATGCGCATATGATCTCTAAACAACTATATGCACTCCCCGAACAAATAAGACATGACCTAACCAATCTTCTTCTCAGAAGATGTCGATACAAGGGAACTGTCACACCCCAACCAATGGCGGAAACATCGGGATGAGACGAAGTGTGAAGATTGCTCGAGACATCATAACGCTATTTGTGACAATAATTTAATAATCCAAATTTCATTTCCAAACTTCAAGTAGTCATTAATACAAGATCCAAATAACAACAAGTTTAATCAAGATAACAAATCAACATAACCAAAATTCGATACAACATATTAAACCTAACGTCTAAAGTGTGTATCTAGGCATCGTGCTACCTCTTTCATTTCATCATCATCAACCTGTAACATGTTTAAAATACAATTCAATGCAAAAGCAAAGGCGAGTATACAAGTTTGGTACATACATAGCATAAGATAAAAGTGTGAACAATTCCTCATAGCAAGCATGCGATTCAAGATAAACATTAAATATGGCATGTGTATAACATATCAAACCAAGAAAACGCAACTTGCTCATGACATAACCAAAGTTTCAGTAGAGGCGGGTCGTTAATCCTATAGCGCTACATATGTCAAGGTTTGGCTCGTACGAAGTTAATGATAAGTTCAACACATAAGAATCACCCAAATTTAAAGTATCAAGTCATCACATATACAAGCATGTTATAGGAATGTTCATGTGTTTAGACAAAAGTTCATGTGTAAGTTTCAATAGGTAAACATGTTACACCAAAAAAGTGGTAAAAATAAAAGGGGGAAATACGAGTATACTCACGGTTTACAAGTGGTGACTTGAAATTCCGAGAGCAAGTTTGTAAATGAATTAGTTCGGAGCACCTTGTCCTTCTACACGGGAAAGCAAAGGTGTGTGAGTTTGGCGTATAACGGAAGATTATAGATTCGGAGTTTTTAAAATATATAGAAAGTAGCATAGGTGAAAATAATCATCTTGTACACATAACTCTTGTTCTTGAAACTATTGAAACTCAAAAGAGTTGGTATGATTTCATGGATTCTAAGATCCATTAGAGTCGTAACAAGGGCATGGTCATAGATGATGTAACGTCCACTTAACAAATAACTATTAAGTCATCATCAAGTCTTAGTTACTTAGATGTATACATATAGAATAACTTAGATATTATATAGTTTACAAGTCTTATGATTCAAGCATGAGGTAGGAGATTAATGTCTCCATTTAGGTACCTCTTTGTGTCATAGAATACATACATGAGGTAGGAAGAACAAGCTTCCATTTAGGTACCTCTATTGTTCACCACTACACTTGTTGTTATAAACAACAAGGAGGGTCATGAACATACATGTATTAAGGTAATAACAACAACTAATCTATAGAAAAACATCTAGTAATGAGCGGATTCTTATGAAGGATAGCCTAGGCTAAACCAACCATCACACATTCAACAAGTTTCACACTTGAACATTACTTGTGGGTAAAACCCTAATTAAAAACAGAAAGTTTATGAGGTTTTAGCCTCTGATTTAGATGTCTCAACCATGTTTTTAAGCTTAACCAACCATAAGAGGGGTTGTAAGCATTAGGACATTGGTTTGAGATGTGTTTCACACAAGTTAGATGAAGTTTGCATAAGTTTGAAACAAAACAGAAAGTTTTAGTCCATTTTAGGGCAAATCCAAGCCTGATTCTTCCAAGGAAAAACCAAGGATTTAAACCCAAGGACATAACAAAGCAATAGGAAGAAGAACCAAGTGATTTGGTCAAGAAATAAGCAAGTTACACTCACTTTAGTGAAGTTACAAGAATCTGTCCAAAAACTCAGATTTACTGCAGATTGAGAGTGAATTTGTGAAGATTAGAGAGTCGTGAAAGTGTCAAATGGGTTGGAGAAGGTGGGTATTTATAATGAATGAGTTAGAAGGTGATTGGAGGTGATTAGAGGTGGATTAAAGGTGATTGGGTGAGGTTGGTTAATGGGATTTCGTGCATAATCAGCTCAAGAAACACAATCTGCCGAAAACAGGGGCTCGCGTAGCGCGAGCATCAAGCCCCATACCCGTCGCGCTACGCGATGGGGTCCAATTTTCTGGATTAAGTTTGAAAAATGACAATTTGGCCCCTGTAGTACATAGTTTAGGGTTTTTAAGAGTTTTTGGGGATGTTCTTGTCATATAAGCATTGTTTAAGGGCAAGACAAGTATGTTTATCATAAACCAAGTATAATTGAGTGCATGAATGTCGAAATTAAGTATCGTTCTCGTTCAAAACACGTTCAATGCATAAGTTTAGTTTAATTATAAGTTTCGCACATAGTTTCCAAGAATAACAATTAGACATTGATTGATTCACGAAGTCGAACATACGAGCATACATAGAGTGTGTATAACATAAATGTAACAAAATACAAGCTTCATTAATGATCCAAGTCTCGGTTTGATAACGATTACAAAGAAAGGAATGATTACAAGAATACAAAGTTTCCAAAAATAGAAATCCAAGCAATGGTTTCTAAATAGGGAAATTATGAAAACGCAGGGCGTTACAGTCTCCCCTCCTTTAGGAAATTTCGTCCCGAAATTTAGGAAGACGGAAGGTTTGAAAAAGTTTTGGTAATAAGGTCCAAAAAGGTCTTTAAAACACTGAATTTCTCATGGCACGTTTTACGAGAGTTTGGTAACATGGTGAAAACACTTATATATAGGAAGTACCAGCGGCGTATCCACCATCTTTTGACCATGTGACATCCGTTTCGTATCTGGTGTGAGGTTACGTTCCGTGTCTTACCATACACAATAGTACACTCTATGGTTCTCATACGACTATCACTATAATCCCGTGTGCACCCGCGATTACATTGATCGTCACATGATCCGCATAACTTGTACTAGTTGCGTATGAATTAAGGTATAAATAAATTCTAAAAATAAGATTGCGTGCATAGAGGCATAGCATATAAGCACGCTTGCGTTCCAAATAGTATAACAACGTAAGCGAATCCCTCGGGTTTCGCCCGCGTATAGTGCGAAAGTATAAATTTTGTGTAAAAAGCATGAGTCTAGTATAAGTTTAAATACGAACACGCACGAGAGCATAAACACAAAACGCATGCCAGGAGTAGGAGTAAAAGTATGAGTATATACATGAGTACAATT
The DNA here is from genome assembly GCF_002127325.2 of Helianthus annuus. Taxonomy (NCBI): domain Eukaryota; kingdom Viridiplantae; phylum Streptophyta; class Magnoliopsida; order Asterales; family Asteraceae; genus Helianthus; species Helianthus annuus. The sequence continues at coordinate 90,245,065 of NC_035447.2, forward strand.
TTGAGCATAAACGAATGAGCGTGAGCATAAACGTAAATCGTATAAATGAGAGTATATATATAAGTATGAGTCTATCATAAATTGTATAAATGCGAGTATAACTATGAATTTAAGTATAAACGTAATTGTGTTGGTATGAGGAAAATATATGGATGTGAATATAAGTTTAAGCATAGTTGTATAGGTACAGGTACAAGTAGGATATATGAGTATAAACACGAATATGAATATTAGCGCAACGTAATTGTGAGTGTAAGTATAATTGTAGTACATGAATATAAACTTGGACATAAGTATGGCGTGAATGTATAATTTGTGAACATGAGTATAATGTAAAGTGTATGAGTACGTATATGATTATGAAAATAAACATAAATGTGTAAGCGTAAGATGCATAAATACGAATATGGATATGAGTGTAATAAGTAATAATTTTGTATGTGGTATTAATCGTAATATACGAATTTAAGTACGTAAAAGATTAAGAAGTTTTGAGTATACAAGAAAACAAAAATGAGTAGTATTTGCGAAACGGAAGTGAGATATAAACTAAAACACGTAAGATAGTATGTATGTTTAGTTGTTTGAGCAAAGCGTGAAGTTTAATAAAAATCAAAATAGATTGGGTTGACATGAAATATAGAATCCAGTTCATAAATGTAAAGAGAGTATGAAATATCTATTGGTTATTTGCGTTATACTTTGTGAACGAAAAGGAAATGCTACATACGTTGAAGATGGTTGGTTCTTATGAAGTTTCCTTGCCCACACATTTTAAACGTATTGAATAATGGTTGAAAAGGTTCTAGAAGTGAATAAGTTTGCATCGTTTTAAATGATCTTGCATTAAAGAAGAATTTCGAATTTTTAGAGATTTTTTTTTTGACAACGTTGATTCGTAAGAAAAGGATTTTGGTATACGATCTTAGTAATTGTTGAAAAGCGTCTTAAATAAAACATTTTACTGATTTTGAAAGAAATTTTAGTAGATGATTGAATAACATTGGTTGTATTTTGTAGGTGTGCGTGAAAAAGTCGGTTTGATTCCAAATTGAAAATAGAAATCTCTTGCTTAATGATATGAGATGAGCTTGTTTCAATATTTACGTTGAATACAAATTATTCGTGGGCAATGGATTTATTTAAACCAACTAGGTTGATAAGTAGTATTTCGTAAATTTTGAAAACCGAGGAATAAGCGTTTATGGTATAGGTAAGAATTTTGTGTGTGTGAGCTATATAAAAAAATATATATATATATTGTAGGATAAGGAATTCGCTCATATAAACAATGCATGCTGAAATAAATAGAGATTTGGCTAATGATAAACGATTTAGATATAAACGTGATCATGTTTACGTAATATAGTCTATTAAGGAAAATTTTGGTAACGATCACCTAAGTAAGGGAATCACCCCTAATTCGTTGGCGCGGTCGTTGTAAGTTGGGAAAAGAAACGGAGTTAGTCATCAAGGTAAGGAAATCACTCCCATCTTGATGATATGTCTCCATTTATTGTTACAAGGGGCATAAATAAAATTATGTGAAATCATGTATGTGAATAATGTATAAATGTATGATAAAGTATTTATACGATATATGCGTAGAAAATGAAATTTCAAAAAAAAAATAATTCGAATTCGAAAAGAGGGAGTAGATGAGACTTGGTCATAATGTTTGCTTAAGAAGGTGAAATTGATCACATAGTATAAAGGGTCACATAGCATAAAGATTCAAGTTGATTTGCATAGCATAAAAGTTTAAACGTCTCATATAGCATAATCATGAATTCCACATAGCATAACATGAATAAATGATAGCATTGTAAATTTAGTTTGTTCACGAGGGATTATTATTGTTTGTGATTGCGATAATGTGCGAAATGATTAAAATGACATTTCGAAATGAAAGAACGTTCAAGTATAAAATCACATATAAATTGAGATACATAAAAGAGAGGCTCAATAAAACATAGGAATGTTTCGGGTAGAGAAACGTCGACAATTCCAAAGTGGGTCGAAAGCCCTTTAGATTTAGAGATATCGGGTAGAGAAACGTCGACAATTCCAAAGTGGGTCGAAAGCCCTTTCGATTTAGAGATATTGTGCTTTGGCCTATAAGTAAGATACTCTCGTCGAGAAGCGATTAACGGTATCTTACCCTTCCGGTTACTACACATCTCTAAATGATTGGAACATTCGGGACTTTGGCGAGAATAAAAATCAAGGAATGGGACTTAATCGACAAGATGCGGGTTTCACCCCTAACTTGACGATTTCGTACCCTAAATGTGGTTGGTACTTGTCGGCCAAAATAAAATTTTGACACTTTGACAAGGGTCCACTAGAGTTGAAATGGAAATTTCCATTAAGTTGTGGATGTCACTCCTAGCTTAATGGTGAAATTTCGTGCAAAAATAGATTAAAGGTAGAGTGAGAGTCGTTTACCAAATTGTGGGTTTCACGCCTATTTTGGTAAAGTTGTCTCGTTGATGTTACAAGAGTATGAAATAACATAAGTGTATTCGTGTTAGCCTTAGGAAAGGCGCATAAGTTTAATAACAAGAAGTGTAGCTAGGAAGCATGCAAGGTAGAGTACAAATGTTTTAAACAACAAATAAGAGACAAAGTTCCTAAAACTATAGACTAGGGCAAAAGCATGGCAATTTTCCTAATTCCCTATAGTTATGGCTCTGATACCAATCTGTCACACCCCAACCAATGGCGGAAACATCGGGATGAGACGAAGTGTGAAGATTGCTCGAGACATCATAACGCTATTTGTGACAATAATTTAATAATCCAAATTTCATTTCCAAACTTCAAGTAGTCATTAATACAAGATCCAAATAACAACAAGTTTAATCAAGATAACAAATCAACATAACCAAAATTCGATACAACATATTAAACCTAACGTCTAAAGTGTGTATCTAGGCATCGTGCTACCTCTTTCATTTCATCATCATCAACCTGTAACATGTTTAAAATACAATTCAATGCAAAAGCAAAGGCGAGTATACAAGTTTGGTACATACATAGCATAAGATAAAAGTGTGAACAATTCCTCATAGCAAGCATGCGATTCAAGATAAACATTAAATATGGCATTTGTATAACATATCAAACCAAGAAAACGCAACTTGCTCATGACATAACCAAAGTTTCAGTAGAGGCGGGTCGTTAATCCTATAGCGCTACATATGTCAAGGTTTGGCTCGTACGAAGTTAATGATAAGTTCAACACATAAGAATCACCCAAATTTAAAGTATCAAGTCATCACATATACAAGCATGTTATAGGAATGTTCATGTGTTTAGACAAAAGTTCATGTGTAAGTTTCAATAGGTAAACATGTTACACCCCAAAAGTGGTAAAAATAAAAGGGGGAAATACGAGTATACTCACGGTTTACAAGTGGTGACTTGAAATTCCGAGAGCAAGTTTGTAGATGAATTAGTTCGGAGCACCTTGTCCTTCTACACGGGAAAGCAAAGGTGTGTGAGTTTGGCGTATAACGGAAGATTATAGATTCGGAGTTTTTAAAATATATAGAAAGTAGCATAGGTGAAAATAATCATCTTGTACACATAACTCTTGTTCTTGACACTATTGAAACTCAAAAGAGTTGGTATGATTTCATGGATTCTAAGATCCATTAGAGTCGTAACAAGGGCATGGTCATAGATGATGTAACGTCCACTTAACATGTGACAACTCGAACTTTAGACTCGCTTTGTGTAACGCTATGTGCATATGTGAACTGGATTATATGTTTGGATTTAATAAACGTTTTGTTATTGTGTGCTTTGTATATATATGAATGTTAATAACTCGAACCGCACATCATACACACCACTCGCACAAGGCCGTTTGGGCCTCATTCTTGTACACGGACCCATAGGGCGGTCCATAAGGGGTTCGGCCCACTTCCCTTTCACGAGAACAAACAAGCTGTTAGGGGTCTTGTTTCTCATTTGTTACCAACACAAAAACACACACAACCCTAAACTCTCTCTCTCTCTCGGCTGCTTAGAACCCGACGGCACAAGGCACAAGAGGATCATCGCCTCTCTCTTGATTTCCAACCGGTTAGTGTATGTTGTTTGTTTACTATTTGATTGTATGTGATATGCACTCACATGATGTTACATGATGGTTGTTGATCGATCTAGGCTAGTCAATATATGTGAATATACCTCATGATCTTAACACAGAAATCGGAAGTAAGGATATATGGTAATCGGCTGTGATGAGGTGATGGGTAAAACGGATTCATGTTAATAGTTCTGTTAATCGTTTGATGCTTAATGGTGTTTTTGATATTTGGTCATGTGAGTATGTTCATGAAATCGGATCATAATATGATTTAGTGTATGATTGTTGTTATTGTTCATAAGTGTAATAACTAGGGTTCATATGAATTGTGATGAAATTGCCATGTTTTGATCGATTATGTTGATGATAGAAACTGTTAGTGTAGTTGATTGATATTCACAAAAATGGAAACCATTGAATTGAGTCAAAGGAATTAATTTGATTGTGTAACTGATTGCTTAATTCGTGGAAGTTGTTAACCGGCCGCACAAGACCTGTAGTCGCACAACGGGTCCACTCGCACAAGTGGACTTGATCACACAAGATGAGCCCATTCGCACATGTCACACGGTCGCACATGGGGTGTCAAACGCACAAGAGATTATCGGTCGCACAAGGCTCATTGGGTTTTATCGGCTGAAACATAGTTAAGACTGTTGGGCCGGACAGCCCAAATGTCCAAGCGCACAAGCCCAGTTCCAGTCGTACAATCCAGATCCCTCGCACAAGCACACACCAACCGCACAAGCTGACTGTTATGTTATTTGGGCCGCACATGTGTTATTTGAATGTTTGGGCCGGATAGAATGTTGGGTTGGGCTGCTATATGATCGCACAACATGAACTGATCACACAAGATGTTTATTACTTGTTTTATTTTGGGGCCGATTGTTATTGGATCAACGAACATTATGTTTGATTTGTTACTTCGTTGGGCCGGGTAAGGTTTGGGCCTAGACTCACATCGCACAAGATGGTTGGGCTCGCACAAGTTCTTTGGCCCAACCATCCGAATAGCACAAGTAGTGTACCTAATGTGTTACGTGCATACGTGATTGCCATGATATATACGTGTACTATTTGAACCGAACCTGACTTGTGTGGTAACCCTGTTAGGACGTGGTTGACCACCCTTAGTTCAAGAGTCTTTTATTGTGTATCTGCCGAGCAAACCAAGGTGAGTTCACACAGCCAAGGCATGGGATTCCCGGGTTGGGAATTGGGTTGGATATGTTATTGTAAAAGGAGTTACTCGTACTTACGCATATACCAGACTATAGACCATCGTCCTCAGGTCAGTCAGGACACGTTACGTAAAGCCTACGTAACCCAGTATATTTGCCATATGTCTCCCGGGTCGGGAGGACACGTTACGTAAAGCCTACGTAACCCAATACCTTCTACTGGCTTCCGGGTCGGAAGGCCACGCTACGTAAAGCCTGCGTAGCCCCCACGCGTACCATGTCCTCGGGGAAGGGCACGTCACGTAAAGCCTACGTGACCCTGTACGTTTTCCTGTTCTCGGTAAAGAAGAACACATGGTCGGAAGTTAGTCTAGTAAGTACCATAATGAGAAGCCCGTTATAAAGGATAAACGTGAGAATTCCTCACCAATAGAATACACTTGCTTGGGAAGCCTTATTAGATGAACTTACGCATGACTATTACAAACATATTTCCTGTGAACTCGCTCAACTAGTTTGTTGATTATTTGCTGCATGCCTTGCAGGGCCTTAGGTATACTTGGAGCTTGCACCAGAGGAGAGGCGGGTCGTTGTGGACAAGAACTCGTGAATGCTTATTAAACACTTTTACATTCACACATTGATACTTATGTTTTTGGGTTTTACATTTAATGCTTCCGCTACATATACAACGTTTGGTTTTAGAACATCAATCGTATCTTTGATTATTATTAATTACTATGTTTGATATGATTGATGGCTTGATCCTGGTCAGTCACGCTCCCAAGCGGTGGTACTCCGCGGGTGGATTTTGGGGGTGTGACAGATTGGTATCAGAGCCATTGGTTATAGAGAACTTGGTTTTAATATGGGAAAACGTTTTTATTAAAACCGGACTATAACCAGAACAGTGCTCTCAACGATCCACAACGACGCTTCGCTCCACGTGCAAGACTCGACACCCTAGGTAATAAGGTTTATGTTTATTACCTGTTTGCTAGAACTGCTTAGAACTTTGCTCGCATTACGCTTAGATACACATGCTTTGATTACATGAGAACACCTATATGCCTACGCTTTTCTGTCATCGCCCTACTCGCGAACCATTCTTACGTATGCTACTTGTTACTATGAAGATCATGTCTGGACGAATCAACATGACACAAGCCCAGCTAGAGGCTCTCGTTCAAGCTCAAGTTGCTGCGGCAGTTGCAGCAGCTCAAGCAGGTAGTATATCCTGCAGTATAGGCACACACTAGGATCTTTAGATCCTACATTAACTCTCGTATTTAACTTCGTCCTATTCGTACACAATAGGTCAACACGCGCAGCAGCCTGTCTGCACATTCAAGAATTTCATGGACTGTCGTCCAAACTCTTTCAGCGGCACAGAAGGAGCGGTCGGACTCCTCCACTGGTTCGAGAAGCTAGAATCAGTATTCGAGATGTGCGAGTGCCCTGAGGCTCGCAAGGTCAAGTTTGCTACTGGCACTTTGGAAGGAATAGCACTGACTTGGTGGAACGCCCAAGTCCAGATTTTAGGGTTGGCAGCTGCTAACGCCACCCCATGGAACGACTTTAAGGAACTCATCAAGCGTGAGTATTGTACACGTGAGGATATTCACAAGTTGGAAGACGAGCTGTATAACCTGAAGATGGTTGGGTCAGAAATCGAAGCATATACCAAACGGTCGAATGAGCTGGCCGTTCTGTGTCCAACTATGGTAGACCCTCCATACAAGCGCATTGAGTTGTATCTCAAGGGATTGGCGCCAGAAATTCAGAGCCACGTGACGTCGGCTAACCTCGAAAACATCCAGGAAATCCAGCGCCTCGCTCACCGTATCACTGATCAGGCAGTGGATCAGAATAAACTGCCCAAGCGTGTTAGTGCTACTGCTAACGTCACCACCTCAGTTACTCCTGCTACGTCTGGTGACAGTAAAAGAAAATGGGATGGGGATTCCAGCAAAGGTTCAGCATCTGTTCAGCCACAAGCTCAGCAACAGAAGATCGATCACTATCAGAGTCCCAGTCAGCAATCCTCTAGTGGTCACAGGCAGAGGAGATATCAGAGTAGTCAACCTAGGTGCCACAACTGCAACAGGCATCACCACGGCCCGTGTAACAAGGGTCGTTGTCAAAGGTGTCTTAAGATGGGGCACGAGGCTAAAGACTGTAGGAGCCCTCGTCCTGCAAATCAGAATCAGCAGCCTCAGCAACCAGCTCCACAGAACCAGCAGCAGCAGCAGCAGCCACAGCGTGGAAACCGGGGATGTTTCCAGTGTGGGGCTGAAGGTCACTTCAAACGCGATTGCCCTCAGTTGAACCAGAATCGCAATAACAACAACCAGGGCAACGGGAATAACAACAATGGGGGAAACAACAACAACGGCAATGAAGCTCGTGGTCGTGCATTCGTACTAGGTCGGGGCGACGCAGTGAACGATCCCAACGTTGTTATGGGTAAGTTTCTCCTCGACAATATTTACGTTACTGTTTTATTTGATTCGGGTGCGGATACAAGCTATATGTCTGTGAAAATGTGTCAACTGCTAAAACGTGCACCAACACTTTTACCCACCAAACATGTAGTAGAGTTAGCTAACGGTAAAAGTCTAGAAGCCACGCATGTAGTTCAGGGTTGTAATCTTATCCTAGCTGGTCAAGCTTTCACGATCGACCTTATTCCCATAGCTTTGGGTAGCTTCGACGTCGTGATTGGGATGGATTGGTTGTCCCAACACCAGGCAGAAATTTTATGCAGCGAGAAGATTATTCGTATTCCTCGTTCGGGTCAGGAAGCTCTAGAAGTTCAAGGTGACAAGAGTGGTGCTGTGGTTGGCATCATCTCTTTCTTGAAGGCTCAGAAATGCTTACGTAAGGGGCACACTGCCATTCTGGCACTCGTTACAGACGCATCAGCAAAAGAAAAGAAATTGGAGGATATTCCAATTGTACGTGATTACCCTCAGGTGTTTCCTGAAGACTTGCCTGGCTTACCGCCTCATCGTCAGGTCGAATTTCAGATCGAGCTCGCTCCAGGAGCAGCACCCATAGCTCGCGCACCATATCGTCTAGCTCCATCAGAATTGGAGGAACTGTCAAAGCAACTGCAAGAGCTCTTGGAAAAGGGCTTTATTCGTCCAAGCTCTTCGCCTTGGGGAGCTCCAGTACTTTTTGTGAAAAAGAAAGACGGTACGTTCAGGATGTGTATCGACTACCGTGAACTCAACAAGGTGACGGTGAAGAACCGTTATCCTCTTCCACGCATCGACGACTTATTCGACCAGTTGCAAGGGTCGTGCTACTACTCGAAGATAGACTTGAGGTCAGGGTACCATCAGCTGAGAGTCCGGGATGAGGACGTCTCCAAGACTGCATTCAGAACTCGTTACGGTCACTACGAGTTTCTCGTCATGCCATTCGGGTTAACGAACGCGCCTGTTGTATTCATGGATCTTATGAACAGGGTGTGCAAACCCTATCTTGACAAGTTTGTCATAGTATTCATTGACGACATTCTGATTTACTCCAAGAGTCAGGAGGAACACGAGCAGCATCTTCGTCTTATTTTGGAACTTCTTCGGAAGGAACAGCTGTACGCCAAGCTTTCTAAATGCGACTTCTGGCTTCATGAAGTCCACTTCTTAGGCCACGTGGTGAACAAGGATGGGATCCAGGTCGATCCATCCAAGGTAGATTCGATCAGAAACTGGCCTGCACCGCGTACTCCAACGGAAATACGCCAATTCTTGGGTTTGGCAGGTTACTACAGACGGTTTATCAAAGACTTTTCGAAGATTGCTCAGCCGCTTACGTTACTGACACAGAAGGGTGTTACCTATCGCTGGGGAGAGCCCCAGGAGACTGCTTTTCAGCACCTAAAGGATAGACTTTGCAGTGCACCTATCCTCTGATTGCCAGAGGGCACAGACGACTACGTGGTTTATTGTGATGCATCCATTCGGGGACTTGGATGTGTGTTAATGCAGCGTGACAAGGTTATCGCTTACGCCTCTCGTCAACTCAAGGTTCACGAACGGAACTACACGACGCACGATTTAGAGCTGGGAGCTGTGGTTTTCGCGCTTAAGATATGGCGACACTACCTGTACGGTACCAGGTGCACGATTTACACCGATCACAGGAGTCTCGAGCATATCCTTAAGCAGAAGGATTTGAATATGCGTCAACGACGATGGGTCGAGTTACTTAATGATTACGAATGCGCTATCAAGTATCATCCAGGCAAAGCCAATGTTGTGGCTGACGCCCTTAGTCGAAAAGACACTCTACCACGGCGCGTGCGAGCGCTACAGCTTACGATTCAGTCTAGCCTTCCAGCACAGATACAAGATGCTCAGGTAGAAGCACTGAAGCCCGAAAACGTCAAGGCTGAAGCCTTACGCGGCTCACGACAACAGATGGAACAGAAGGCAGACGGCGCTTACTATGTAACGGGCCGGATTTGGGTCCCACTTTATGGCGGTTTACGCGAACTTGTAATGGATGAAGCTCACAAGTCTCGCTACTCGGTACATCCAGGGTCGGACAAAATGTACCACGATATTAGCACTACTTATTGGTGGCCTAGTATGAAGGCCCACATCGCTACGTACGTTGGAAAATGCTTGACCTGTGCGAGAGTCAAGGTCGAATATCAGAAACCAGCTGGCCTACTTCAGCAGCCTAAGATACCGCAGTGGAAATGGGAAGAAATTTCCATGGATTTTGTTACGGGTTTACCTAGATCCCAACGTGGGAACGATACAATATGGGTCATAGTTGATCGACTCACCAAGTCTGCACACTTCCTGCCGATTAAGGAAACGGACAAGTTCTCCACTCTCGCAGACGTCTATCTTAAAGAAGTTGTCTCAAGGCACGGGGTGCCCACATCTATCATTTCGGATCGCGATGCACGATTCACGTCAGAACTATGGCAAGCGATGCATAAATCTTTCGGCTCAAGGTTAGACATGAGCACAGCATACCACCCTCAGACGGATGGGCAGTCTGAGCGTACGATACAAACACTTGAAGACATGCTTCGGGCATGCGTCATTGATTTCGGCAACGGCTGGGAAAAGCACCTCCCTTTGGTGGAGTTTTCTTACAATAACAGTTATCACACCAGCATTCAAGCCGCTCCATTCGAGGCATTGTACGGGCGTAAATGCCGGTCACCTCTCTGTTGGGCAGAGGTGGGGGATAGTCAAATCACGGGTCCAGAGATTGTAGTGGACGCCACAGAAAAGATTGCACAAATAAGACAACGCATGGCGGCAGCACGCGACCGTCAGAAAGCCTACGCGGACAAGCGTAGAAAGCCTTTGGAATTTGAGGTCGGGGACCGGGTTTTATTGAAAGTCTCACCCTGGAAGGGTGTGGTACGTTTTGGCAAACGGGGCAAACTGAATCCGCGATACGTCGGACCATTCGAAATCATAGAAAAGATTGGCAAGGTAGCCTACAAGTTGAACCTACCAGCTGAACTCGGGGCAGTTCACAATGTCTTTCATGTATCGAACTTAAAGAAGTGTCTATCTGATGAAAACCTCATCATTCCTTTTAAGGAACTCACTATCGACGAGCGGTTGCAGTTCGTCGAGGAACCAGTAGAAATCACGGACCGGGATGTGAAGGTCCTCAAACACAAGAGAATCCCTCTTGTCCGAGTTCGTTGGAACTCCAAACGTGGCCCAGAGTACACCTGGGAACGCGAAGACAGGATGACAGAAAAGTACCCCCATTTATTCGGGAACCAGGCAACCACTACTGAGGCTGAAGCTACTACTTCGGAATTTCGGGACGAAATTCCAGATCAACGGGGGGAGGATGTGACACCCCAGGAAAACCAGTGAACAGTACAGTTTACCTAGCTTCCTCAGTGAGTGCATACCAAATTTCGGGACGAAATTTCCAATTAGTTGGGGATAATGTGACAACTCGAACTTTAGACTCGCTTTGTGTAACGCTATGTGCATATGTGAACTGGATTATATGTTTGGATTTAATAAACGTTTTGTTATTGTGTGCTTTGTATATATATGAATGTTAATAACTCGAACCGCACATCATACACACCACTCGCACAAGGCCGTTTGGGCCTCATTCTTGTACACGGACCCATAGGGCGGTCCATAAGGGGTTCGGCCCACTTCCCTTTCACGAGAACAAACAAGCTGTTAGGGGTCTTGTTTCTCATTTGTTACCAACACAAAAACACACACAACCCTAAACTCTCTCTCTCTCTCTCGGCTGCTTAGAACCCGACGGCACAAGGCACAAGAGGATCATCGCCTCTCTCTTGATTTCCAACCGGTTAGTGTATGTTGTTTGTTTACTATTTGATTGTATGTGATATGCACTCACATGATGTTACATGATGGTTGTTGATCGATCTAGGCTAGTCAATATATGTGAATATACCTCATGATCTTAACACAGAAATCGGAAGTAAGGATATATGGTAATCGGCTGTGATGAGGTGATGGGTAAAACGGATTCATGTTAATAGTTCTGTTAATCGTTTGATGCTTAATGGTGTTTTTGATATTTGGTCATGTGAGTATGTTCATGAAATCGGATCATAATATGATTTAGTGTATGATTGTTGTTATTGTTCATAAGTGTAATAACTAGGGTTCATATGAATTGTGATGAAATTGCCATGTTTTGATCGATTATGTTGATGATAGAAACTGTTAGTGTAGTTGATTGATATTCACAAAAATGGAAACCATTGAATTGAGTCAAAGGAATTAATTTGATTGTGTAACTGATTGCTTAATTCGTGGAAGTTGTTAACCGGCCGCACAAGACCTGTAGTCGCACAACGGGTCCACTCGCACAAGTGGACCTGATCACACAAGATGAGCCCATTCGCACATGTCACACGGTCGCACATGGGGTGTCAAACGCACAAGAGATTATCGGTCGCACAAGGCTCATTGGGTTTTATCGGCTGAAACATAGTTAAGACTGTTGGGCCGGACAGCCCAAATGTCCAAGCGCACAAGCCCAGTTCCAGTCGTACAATCCAGATCCCTCGCACAAGCACACACCAACCGCACAAGCTGACTGTTATGTTATTTGGGCCGCACATGTGTTATTTGAATGTTTGGGCCGGATAGAATGTTGGGTTGGGCTGCTATATGATCGCACAACATGAACTGATCACACAAGATGTTTATTACTTGTTTTATTTTGGGGCCGATTGTTATTGGATCAACGAACATTATGTTTGATTTGTTACTTCGTTGGGCCGGGTAAGGTTTGGGCCTAGACTCACATCGCACAAGATGGTTGGGCTCGCACAAGTTCTTTGGCCCAACCATCCGAATAGCACAAGTAGTGTACCTAATGTGTTACGTGCATACGTGATTGCCATGATATATACGTGTACTATTTGAACCGAACCTGACTTGTGTGGTAACCCTGTTAGGACGTGGTTGACCACCCTTAGTTCAAGAGTCTTTTATTGTGTATCTGCCGAGCAAACCAAGGTGAGTTCACACAGCCAAGGCATGGGATTCCCGGGTTGGGAATTGGGTTGGATATGTTATTGTAAAAGGAGTTACTCGTACTTACGCATATACCAGACTATAGACCATCGTCCTCAGGTCAGTCAGGACACGTTACGTAAAGCCTACGTAACCCAGTATATTTGCCATATGTCTCCCGGGTCGGGAGGACACGTTACGTAAAGCCTACGTAACCCAATACCTTCTACTGGCTTCCGGGTCGGAAGGCCACGCTACGTAAAGCCTGCGTAGCCCCCACGCGTACCATGTCCTCGGGGAAGGGCACGTCACGTAAAGCCTACGTGACCCTGTACGTTTTCCTGTTCTCGGTAAAGAAGAACACATGGTCGGAAGTTAGTCTAGTAAGTACCATAATGAGAAGCCCGTTATAAAGGATAAACGTGAGAATTCCTCACCAATAGAATACACTTGCTTGGGAAGCCTTATTAGATGAACTTACGCATGACTATTACAAACATATTTCCTGTGAACTCGCTCAACTAGTTTGTTGATTATTTGCTGCATGCCTTGCAGGGCCTTAGGTATACTTGGAGCTTGCACCAGAGGAGAGGCGGGTCGTTGTGGACAAGAACTCGTGAATGCTTATTAAACACTTTTACATTCACACATTGATACTTATGTTTTTGGGTTTTACATTTAATGCTTCCGCTACATATACAACGTTTGGTTTTAGAACATCAATCGTATCTTTGATTATTATTAATTACTATGTTTGATATGATTGATGGCTTGATCCTGGTCAGTCACGCTCCCAAGCGGTGGTACTCCGCGGGTGGATTTTGGGGGTGTGACATAACAAATAACTATTAAGTCATCATCAAGTCTTAGTTACTTAGATGTATACATATAGAATAACTTAGATATTATATAGTTTACAAGTCTTATGATTCAAGCATGAGGTAGGAGATTAATGTCTCCATTTAGGTACCTCTTTGTGTCATAGAATACATACATGAGGTAGGAAGAACAAGCTTCCATTTAGGTACCTCTATTGTTCACCACTACACTTGTTGTTATAAACAACAAGGAGGGTCATGAACATACATGTATTAAGGTAATAACAACAACTAATCTATAGAAAAACATCAAGTAATGAGCGGATTCTTATGAAGGATAGCCTAGGCTAAACCAACCATCACACATTCAACAAGTTTCACACTTGAACATTACTTGTGGGTAAAACCCTAATTAAAAACAGAAAGTTTATGAGGTTTTTGCCTCTGATTTAGATGTCTCAACCATGTTTTTAAGCTTAACCAACCATAAGAGGGGTTGTAAGCATTAGGACATTGGTTTGAGATGTGTTTCACACAAGTTAGATGAAGTTTGCATAAGTTTGAAACAAAACAGAAAGTTTTAGTCCATTTTAGGGCAAATCCAAGCCTAATTCTTCCAAGGAAAAACCAAGGATTTAAACCCAAGGACATAACAAAGCAATAGGAAGAAGAACCAAGTGATTTGGTCAAGAAATAAGCAAGTTACACTCACTTTAGTGAAGTTACAAGAATCTGTCCAAAAACTCAGATTTACTGCAGATTGAGAGTGAATTTGTGAAGATTAGAGAGTTGTGAAAGTGTCAAATGGGTTGGAGAAGGTGGGTATTTATAATGAATGAGTTAGAAGGTGATTGGAGGTGATTAGAGGTGGATTAAAGGTGATTGGGTGAGGTTGGTTAATGGGATTTCGTGCATAATCAGCTCAAGAAACACAATCTGCTGAAAATAGGGGCTCGCGTAGCGCGAGCATCAAGCCCCATACCCGTCGCGCTACGCGACGGGGTCCAATTTTCTGGATTAAGTTTGAAAAATGACAATTTGGCCCCTGTAGTTCATAGTTTAGGGTTTTTAAGAGTTTTTGGGGATGTTCTTGTCATATAAGCATTGTTTAAGGGCAAGACAAGTATGTTTATCATAAACCAAGTATAATTGAGTGCATGAACGTCGAAATTAAGTATCGTTCTCGTTCAAAACACGTTCAATGCATAAGTTTAGTTTAATTATAAGTTTCGCACATAGTTTCCAAGAATAACAATTAGACATTGATTGATTCACGAAGTCGAACATACGAGCATACATAGAGTGTGTATAACATAAATGTAACAAAATACAAGCTTCATTAATGATCCAAGTCTCGGTTTGATAACGATTACAAAGAAAGGAACGATTACAAGAATACAAAGTTTCCAAAAATAGAAATCCAAGCAATGGTTTCTAAATAGGGAAATTATAAAAACGCAGGGCGTTACAGGAACGTCGATACCAACAACCCTCTGCCGACAACAGCAGAGTCAGAACTGCAAGGGCGCATCTCGCAAGCCATCGCACAACTCTAGGCCCTTTGCTCCGAACACGGCGGAGGTACCTCAGGAAATAACCAACCCAACGGCTGCACTTACGAGCAGTTCTTGAACCACAAACCCCGAGAATTCGACGGCACTGGGGGTGCCTTAGCTTTTGTGCGTTGGGTGGAGAAGACGAATTATGTCTTACGGTTGAGCAAATGTGCCCCAGAACATCAGGTCACGTACATAGCTGGACTATTTGTAGATGGGGCTCTGTCATGGTGGAACCTTCAGGTTCAAACATTGGGCGAGACTACTGCGTATGCTTTAACGTGGGACGAATTGAAGGAGCTAATGCGCAAAAGATATTGCTCTAGGGCGGAAGTCCAGAAGTTGGAAACTGAATTGTGGAACTTGAAAATGGAAGGTCCAAAGATAGCTGAATATCTGCAGAGATTTGGCGAATTATCACAAGTTGCATCACGTTTGGTGGAACCAGAATCTAGGAAGATCGAACGTTTCATCGGGGGACTGGCACCTCAGATTCTAAGCCTGGTAACAACATCTAAGCCTTCAACAATCACCGAAGCAATCGACATGAGTGTGGCGCTCACCGAAGAAGCGATTAGACAAGGAAAATTTTCCACTTCGGAAGAGAAAAATGAGACTCCTGTAGAGTCATCTGGGGATAACAAGAGAAAACTCGTAAATTTCAAGAAGGTTACTCGGGTGAGTAACGAGAAGAAGGCCAAAAAGGGAAAAGACTACATGGGTATCCTACCTAAATGCGACAATTGTCTACGTTATCACGTCAGGCGATGTAAATATGGAAAATGCGATAACTGTGGTAAGAAGGGGCATTCCAAGAAACTTGTAGGCAAGGTATTGAACGTAGAAATAAAGACCAAGATGATAGCAAGAATTACGGAGGAAACAACGACAACGACAAAGACAGGACGAGTAACAAACAAAAGCGTGCTCGAGGTTGTCTTAACTGTGGGAGCAAGAAGCATTTCAGAAAATACTGTCCTAAGAAGAATCAGGCACAAGGATAAAAGCTCAGTAGCAGAGCTAGGGGAGCACGCCAGGAATCCAAGCGTGGATATCGGTACGTCCCATATTACTCAACGTTATGCATCCGTGCTGCTAGATACTGTTGCAAATTTTAGCGATCTCTAAAGTTAGAGAGTATACTTGGTTTAGTAACAAGTAAGTTAGATAATCCGCACATGAAAGTACTAGCTAACGGGAAAGCTAGTGGAAGCCAACGAAGTAACTGGAGACGGCATGATAGAACCTAGAGAGCGTGAGTTTATGCTTGATTTACTGCCAGTTGAATAGGGAAGCTTCGACAAGGTAATTATGGATTGGTTGTCAAGTGGTCGAGCGGAGATTGACATTCGCGTCCCAATGGCGAACGAAGTAACGATCTTGACTCATGAAGCAGGGTACACCTTTACATATTGCAAATTGCTTGAAGGCACGAATATTGTTTGCGAATAGGATGTGTTCTTGACTCATGTCGAGGACAAGGGAGTCGAAGGACCAAAACACGAAGATACTCCTGAGATAAGGGAATACCCTGAAGTCTCCCCAAAGACTTGCCAGAAATATCTTCTCAACGACAAGTCGAATTTCGCATCGATTTGACTCCAGGCGCCACGTCTGTAGTTAATGCACTCTAGAGACTTACACTTTCGGAAATACAAGGATTGACAGTGTAGTTTCAGTAGTGGATAGAGAAGGAAGATAACAGACCAAAATTTCTGTTTTGAGTAGCCCCAGTTCTGCTTGTCAAGAGAAAGGACGATGACTCTCAAATGAACATCAAACTACCAGGAGCTGGACGAGCTAGACAACAAGATTCAGCGACTCTTGCTAAGGATTGGCGAACTACTTATTTGACTAACTGCGAGTGATGCGTGTGTAGTGTAATATATTTTAGATGTATATTTTAAGCCCTTTTTACACTTTTAGCCAAGTTTTAAATTTATAAAATACGATATTCACTAACACTAAACACACATATGGGCAAGTGCACCCATCGTGGACGTAGTATAGTGTTGGTAAGATACCGAGGTCGTCCAAGGACACAAGAGCTTTTAGTACCGTTTTATTCTCAACGTCTAACCAAATCAAAATGTTAGAAAAGATTTTTAAACTAAGAAAATAAAAACTAACTAAATGCTGAAAAATAAAATAAAAATAAAAACGGATAGACAAGATGAATCACTTGGATCCGACTCGTGTATTAGTATAACCTTTGATTATTTTCGCACTTTTGCACTTGTTTAAGAGATTATCTTAGTTATTGTAGTAGGCCCCTCTTTTGAAGGCGACGTTACCCTCAACCCAGTAGTTTGAGTCAGCAAGGATACAATCCTAAAGGGTCGGATTATTGGAAGATAATGAATTAAGTTATTAATGCAAATTATGGTAGGCCCCTCTATTGGAGGTGACGTTACCCTCGACTAAGTAGTCTGAGTCAGCAGGGATACAGTCCTAAATAGCCGGGTTATAGTATTAATAGTAGTTAACTTATGAGGGGGTCAAAGAGTTTGGATCCCCGCCATCCAATACCTATGGGTATTGAAGGAGATCCTACTAAATTTGACCCAGGACCCTTGCAGGACCTCTAAACGCTGAACAAGGGCAAGACCCTTACCAAACCGTTCCCTTAACCCCCGACCAGGTAGCCAACATACCTCCATATAGACCGTGGAGATATGAATGGTGAAAATCTTTTATTTTATATAGACAGTAAAATAATGCCAAGACATCACGGACAAACGATAAGGAAAAGTCACCTTCAACATAAGCAACTAGTTATTAAAGTCATTAATACAAAACCAAATAAAAAGTGCAAAAGATTAAAAATAAAAAGTATTATACTAAACACTTGTCTTCACCAAGTGATGTAAGAGACTTAGGCAAACATGGCCTTGATTGTCAAGAACGCTTACGATCAATCTTGGATCCTGAGACGACTCACACACTCTATGATAGACAATGGATGATGGTGGTGGATGATGGTGTTATGGTGGTGGTGGATGGTGGATGAAGTGTGAGAGAGGTGGTGTGCCAAGGGATCAGTTGCAATGAAACCAAGCACTCCTATTTATAGGCTGAACAGAAGGCCGGGCACGGCCCCGTGTCCGCTGCACACGGCCCCGTGCCCGTCTGACAATCTCTCTCCTCATTAATTGTAATTCGCAATTACAATTAATGCGCCTGCAGTACTTTCGCCACGCCCCCGTGTTCACTGGGCACGACCCCGTGGTGGGCAATATAAGCTTCTATAGGTTTGTCTTTTCTGCTGCTTCTTGGGCACGGCCTCGTGCTGGCTGAGCACGAGGCGTGTTCAGTCTTCTGCCTTCTCTGTTTTGCTTGGGAGGATGCTGTCGAGGGGTCGGGCATTCCACTTATGTTCCTTTTCTTGTATTTATGTTAGATTCAGCTGTCTTTTTGCTTCTTTTGTTAATTTGAGCTCATTTAATCCTGAAAATACAAAAGGAAGACAAAAACACTCTTTTTCCAACATTAGTACTAAAAAAGGGTTAGTTTTATGCCTCATTTGATGTAATTTATATGTTGCATTTTACACACATCAGCGAGGATCCAACCAGTATTTCCCGACTGATCGATGATCGAGTAGCCGTAAATTCAGGAAGAAAGTATACCGGGGGAGAATTATGGGACAATAACTTGTTTTAAACGTGCACAAGAATGGCGTTTCCTACATGATGCACAGAACGATTCTACACCGAATACGAAACTCTAAGAAACTAGGAAACACGTACTTAGGACCATCGGGAACCAGGTCCAAATTCACAAAGGTCGTTACTTAGAAACCACATCCGTTAACTCAAGCAGACACCATTAACCTGACATATATGCTAGTTCCGTTGACCAAACCGAAAGTACTTCAATTTCTTTTACTTCTAGTGAGTAGACGTTTGCATCTCTACTCCCCTTAATGGTAGTTACATCACGTTAATTTTCTTCGCAAAGAGCGAACACATATTGCTTCGATATCTGGTCATTTCTTCATTTTAGCAGATACTCATTATTCCTTTTCTTGGAAACTTATTTGTCACGCATGCACCATTTGCTACGCGTGCGACTTCACTTCGTTTCAAACGCTTCATCTAAGTTCAAATATTAGGACGCTAAATCTAATTACCGATTTGTGAATTCGAATGACCTACATTATTGTGACTATTGGCTCTTTTGCTATCAAGCCAACACACCCTCTTGAAACTTCCTTCATTTCAAGTTACATTCATGGTTTATCTTTGCAACCATGCCGAGATTCCTTTATTGATACATACGTTTATTACCGGGTTACTCTAAAACCAAGTTCAATTGCTTGAACTTATACACTTCGCATATTCAGTTTAAGACGTCATATGATGTATCGAGAGCATCATATTCAAATAATTGGCAAAGATTCTTTCGTTTCGAGTCGTAGTAGACTCGTTTGGCCTACGACTCCACTAAATCGTTTGTTAGTTATGGCACCTTGTGGATACTTTCACAAGATTGAAGCTTGTGCTGAGTTGGTTTCGCACCTCGTACACGGATCTAATTGATTATTTGATAAATTGCCCTAAATCCGTCTTGTTTATCACGATGAAATCAGTCTCAACACAGTTGTGTGTTGAGACAAAGGTACATAGATTCATTTCATATCACAGTGTACCTCCTAACGATTCTTTTATGATCAATCGAATGCCTTGTGGTACTTATTGCTTTCTCACTTTCGACCGAAAACAGTGGCTCTTTGATGTTCCATATTCAACTAAAAACTCTATGACATTGTGTAAATCAAATCTTCAGGCTTGTTCGGTGCACTTTTATTTGATTTCCAACACGGTGAATTTGTTCAATCACCACTATACTTGAATTATGTCATTACGACACCTCGTGGTGTCCTTACAAACTTGTAGCTTGTGCTAATCATGGTCAACCGGTTCACACAAAACTGCATATACTTTCGTTTGACTTGTCATTTAAACATTTCATGCAACTACAAATCACGACAATGATACACCAGATTCGCTTGTATTTCATTCGGTGTACTTTCGAAATTTAAGAATGTCAGCACACTAAACCTTACCATCCATTTACTCGGGAGTTAGCAGACCATTTTACTATTACATTGAGTTGCTGATTTTGAAGTCATATAGCGGATGCTAGGGGTTGTGAAAACTCGTTTGCCTATTCCGATCGATCGTTCGGGAATCTCATTAGTCAAAACTCCTCTTTTGTGGAACCCCCCTGCTAGATGGATTACACTAGACTATACGTCAAATACGTCTTGTACCTTTGACATCAAATGCTAAAAGAACACACCTTTTACCCATAGGATTCGGGTGTATTATATATTCTTGGACTCACCTGATGTGAGTAAGGTTGATTCGGTTTAGTGATTATTTATCCCGGTATTATTCATATACACACGCGTGTGATAAGGAGTTAAGGTAGTACAAATTTCGAGGACGAAATTTTCTTAATAGGGGGAGAATGTGACAACTGTCAAATTTGCATGCATCCGTACGTTTAATTAATATTGATTTATACTTAATGACTGTGCTAAATTACAATTGTGATTAAACTGCTTTCTATTTTCTGTTACATACATATGCATCACATTTCATACTGTCACTTCATTTATTTCATACAAACATTAGTGACAAACTTGATGCACAAAGCACAGTTAACACACTAAAAGGATAACCCGGAAAACATGCTGATAATGCCAACACCTAGACAGACAAGGTTTTGAGGCCAGTATGAGCCAGAGATAGAATACTACACTAGTAGGGAGTGTAGGGAGGTGAGGACCATAAAACTGCGTCACTAGGTGATAGTTATAGTGCCGGGAAGTGACTAAAACACACTTTAAATGCAGAATTCTGCACTTTTAAACAAAATTCAGCATTTAACTATGCTAGTAAAGTGCAAAAACTTGGCAAAATAGTCCTAGATACTTTCCAAAGTGTTGGGAATTAAATGTGTCACATAAAGTAACATAAAATACACCTTACGGATTAATTTAGCACTTTAACGGAACAACACCCAACCGAACAACCGGACTTTACCCGGAACACAAAAATATTGCCAAACACATTGTTTTTATTTTTCTGAGCTAGTTAGGGTCCCCGAACACCCTAACATACTAAATATTATATAACACACCATAAACCACTAACTTAACACTTAACCTTCTAACTAATTAGTAACTAACCATTGAAATCCAACAAGACACCCCCCCCCCCTTGGGGACGGTTACGTGGGGACTTACACACAAGATTTGTTTGCTTATTTTATTGGATTATGCTTGGTACTAATGAGACATAAGACACAAGGGGTATTAGATGTTGGAGGATCCTTATATAATCTACTAGTTAACCACCTTCTCTCATCACAACACATATCAAACTCACCATACTCTCCTCTCCTTCCCCTACCTTCGGCCGACTTCACACACACACACACCATCCATTTTTGTTTCAAGTTCAAGCATTCAAAGGGCCTTGTAACAAGGTGATTAACGAAGCTCGGTGTGCTCGGAAGCTCAAAGACCTCTTTCATTCTCTTTTATCCACCACATTTACACTCTTGAACTCCCCTAGCCTTGTGCTAGTAGTAAGGTCTAAGATCTTCATCTTCTTCATATTTTTGGTGGTTAATAGTTAAAGGAATGGTGAAATATCAAGAACTCTAAACAAACATAAACAAAGTCTTGACATAAACTAGCTATGAGATGAAGTAGTGTTAAAATGAAGATAAAATCATGTTGTTCTTGTCTTGTTATGCTTATTGTTTGTTGTTTGCTAGTTGAAATGATATAGTTCATCACATGGACTTGCTAGATCATGTTTAAGAACATGAACTAGCAAAATGTGAAAGTTAGAGGTATGTGGATGATGAAATCATCCACACATAAACTATGAACTTGGATAAATAAAATGTTTTCTTGAAAAATAAAGGTCAAAATGAGATGTAATCTTGTAGATCTAAAGATCTATGAGCGGTTTTTCGAAAGAACCAAGTGAAAAGTATGAGTTTTGTTAAAACTTGGATCTTACATAAACTAAACACATTTTTTTGTGGATAAACAAGTGTAGAAACACTTGTGTAATAAGAAAATTTCACAACGAAATATTTTTAGAAAACATAACTAGAAGTTGTGAAAATACAAACTCTTTAAAAATAAAGATTTTAAAGAACCAATCACATATTTAAAGGTAACAAGACTTACTAAGTATGCTAGTAAGTTACTACATGTTTTTATGAATTTTTCAAGTTCATCAGTTTATGGTTTATTCTCATTTTTGTCAAGTTTGGTAGTTAGAGATTGTATGTTGATGATTGATAATTGTTTGAATGATTTTATGAAAGAAAATGATATGCTAGTAAGCATGGACACCTCCATTTACAAAGGAAACTCTCGCGAAATGTTTGCTAAAATCTCAACACTTAAAAAATATTTTTCTAACAAGTGTTACAAATATATTTTTAACTTGGTTTTCAAAATAAACTTTGCCATGATTTTTATTACAAAAATACTAAGTGTCGGAGGTTGATTTTCGTAAATAAAATTTGATAAATATATATGTAGAATATATATTTTATACTAAAATGCTTGTGTGATTACTTGATTATTTTGTGAACTAGTTATATTATTTTTAGGGTAAAATAATATAACTAATATATACCATGAAATTACGACTCCAAAATAATACCAAAAACTCTCACGAAATAAATATTTAAGTTACGCAATTTTAATGCGATACGCGAACGCTAAAAACGTAACTTATGAAATATTTCGGGATATACCATTACACTATATTTTTGGTAAATATTATTTTGGAAATGAAAGAAGTGAAAATATGATTTCGTAAATATTACCAAGTATATCATATTTTTGACAACGAGAAAATATATTATTTTTTGGAGATAAAAATATATTTTCTTAGTATATTTAGAAGATATGTAATTTTTGTGAAAAATATATATTTTCTGGGACAATACAAGATTGAACAAAATAAGTTTATATATTTAAGTGAGACTTGAAATGTATGGTCTTGGAAAAGTATATTGGGAATATATATTAACATATTTTTATTTGGAACAATACACCGAAATACGACGCCATCACTTGGCAAGATATACAAATACAAATACGAAAATACATGTATGAGTTACCCCCACCCTTGGGAAGGAAATACGAAGTTAAAATACTTGAAGTAGGGATACAAAATATCAATTAACAATTATTCCAAACATTAACTATAATTTAAAGTTAAAATAATTATTTTAACTAATAATTATAACTTGGAATAATGTTGAGAACACAAGAAACGTAACTCAAAAATCTTCATACTAAGCAAAGGCACGGCCCGTTCGTCTAATAGACGTTAGTCCACTGTAGGTAGTCGTGTTGGCTGAGGAGATTTGGGATACATATACTGAAGACGCAATACTGTGAGTTCATGTCCCCCTTTTCGCTTTATTGTTTTCAGTTTTATACTTCGGGGGTGAAATACATGCGACAATTATTACAAACATTTATTTACATGGTATGGTTAGCGTAGGGAGGGTTTACTACTAGATCATGTGAGGGGTGGGTACAACACTTAAGGCCATTAATCCTCGTTGTTAGGACCGAGGGACACAAGAGTGATAGATCTATTTGGGTGTAGCGAGCCCACACCCGTGAGGCCGGGGCGGCCCATAGAGGTGACTGTGTCTTCCAGCCGAAGCCCGGTAACAAATCAGCTAGGTTTGAGTCTTCCTGCATCACTTCACACATATCAATGGCCTTGCAAACCATTGGTGATCTCTTTTTCGTTATTGCTACATACCAGGGACTTACATACATACTTACAACATTTTTCAAAGGTTTTTACATACACACAAACGAACACATGAACTCGCTCAACTTTTGTTGATGTTTTTCAAACTACATGTATTTCAGGAAATCTTAATGGATCTGGCGGGCGTTGGAAGTTTTTATGCTGCGTTAAGAATAAAGATGTCATCCATGGTCTTTGAGTTTGGACGGTGTGGTTCTTATTCCTGGACGAGACATGTCTTCCAAACCTTGGTATTATTCAATATCTTTTGACGAGTCCTTAATGAACTCAAAAACAATTTGTACGATTTTTAAAACTAGAATTTGTAGTCTACGTTTTAAAACGATGTTATATTTTAAACTTATTTAATGGATGACAAACTTATGGTTTTATCATATAGTTGATGTTAAGATTGAATGCAATGATATTAAGAAAGTCACACCATAATCACGTTTCCGCAAAAGTCAGGGTGTGACACAAGTCTTGACTTATGGAGGGAGTATTGATGGAAATCACATATGTATTAGTATATTGTAATAGTGTAAGGGGTATTAGCGTAATTACTTTTCTATAAATAAGGCATTAGTCATTAATGAAGGATAAGGAGAAATTAGTAAGTTGTTAGGCTCATGCTTATGGCATTGAGAAGGGCATAGCCCTGGCCACTTCGGTGGTTATTATTTTGTATTGTTTTCTTCTTCAATCAATCAATATAGTTTCCATATTTGCTTTCATCATCTCTAAAAAAAATTCGGTCTCTATCAAGGAGATAGTCATGGAAGCAAGTGCCTTCGATCAGTCGACGGTTATACAGGTATCTAAAATACAAACGAGAGAAAGGGATAATTTATAACAAAGTTTTAGTGTTATTGATTCCTAGGTGTAGTGCTTCATTCCTAGGGATAATGTCTGAAAATGTTAATACATAGTTTTAATTTCTCCAAATTATGCGGGCTTATTTGGGCCACATTTACATCCTCTTCTGCTGTCCCAAAGGATTATGTGGGCCGGGTAATGTGATTATAAATTTTCATGGGTTCTATTTCAATCATCTAGAGCTGATATACATATTTTGTTGATAGAAAGTTAGTTATTGAAGCAATATGAGAAAATCTTCTGCAATCCTAATGTTGACAACATATGTTATCATCATATATCCTGTTCTTTACATATAAAAAGTGAGTATACGTCGGAAAATATGTCAGATTTAATGGCTTATATGCCAGATATACGTTGGCAACGTCAAGATGAGGTGTTAAAGTGTTTGATTCATCAAGCTAATTGCACAACTCGTCCATTTTGCTACCTCTAAAGTCATAACTTGTATTTTTTTTTTATTTGAAATTGCACGTGGCTTGTGTTTTTGCAAGGATGAGGAGTCAAAGGAGGAGATTGAAGATCTTAAAAAGGAAATTCTAGAATTAAAGACAGTTATGGAAGAAAGAAAAGAAAACGAAGCTAAGAAGAGAGTTGAGCATGAAAATGAGATCTACGAATTGAGGAAGAAACTCAAGATGAAGAGGAACTAAGGATGAGAGTTCAAGCTGAGAATGAAGAACTCAAGAAAAGGGTTCAAGATGACGAATATATGTTGATGAAACGGAAAAACATATTTCATAGTTAGGAATACTCTTATCAAAGTTAAGCATGCAGTAGTATATGGTCTGAATGCACCAGTAACCATTGGTGTTCTTATATATCATCTTATATAATAAGTTGTAAGTACATACTTTTACTTATTTTGACAAACTGCTAAAAGCACAATGTTTGATCTTGTATAATTAATTAAAAATCTTTTTATGCCATTATTCTAAGTTTGTCTGTAGTGGGGCAGTATGAGGCTGGATTTTTGCCCCATAGTACCGTATAGCGCCGGTAACACGGCGACGGGGGCCGTTTTGGGCAAAAAAAAGAACCAGCGCCATCAGCATAGCGGCGCTATATTTGTGATTTTGAAATTCTGACCGTTTGTGACGATCAATTCTAAAAAAAATTAAAATTTAATTAATTTTGAATATTTCCTTTAAATAATAACCCCTTCTCCCATAATTTTATAAACCCACGCTCTCTCAAACCTTCATTCTCTCTAGGTTTTTTTAAAATCCACAAATTTTATACAATGCATTCATTCAACCGTGGTTTCATTCCTCCCCGATCAAGTGCGGACCCAAACCAAAGTGGTAATCCTACCCCCCCCCCCCCCCCGTGTCTCCGGTTCCCACTCGACCCACCCCTTGCGGATCCGGTTTTGTCGATTACAGTCAACAAAATGTCGGGTTCACGAATCTTTTGAACCAACCGCTCTCATAGGACACGAATCTCTACGGGTGGAACCCGAATCAAAACACCGACGGAATGGGGTCGTCTCAAGTGTTCGGGTCGGCTCAAGCTTTCGGCTCCCCGCTACACGAACCCGATGTTGTTCCGGAAACACAACCCGAAGAAGCGGAGACGCAAAAAGGAAAAGGAAAACGGGCACATAAAAAGAAAGCGGAAACCACCACCCGAGCGAATAAAAATGTGATATCGTGGGACTCCGACGAGGAGTATGTGCTAACCCGCGCTTGGATCGATGTGTCGGAGGACCCCGTGATAGGTATATTTATTTGTTTATTTTATTATTTTATGTTTTTTTTATTTTCTGTCATTTTCAGTTTTATTTTCTGTTTTTTATTTATATTCTGTTTTTTATTTATTTTCAGTTTATAATTTCTGTTTTTTAAATTTCGGTACTTTTTCTGTTCTTTTACAGTTTTAAATTTCTGTTTTTTATTTTTTTTATTTTTATTAACAGTTTATTGTTTTCTGTTTATATTCTGTTTTTTTTTTTAATTTTGGACTAATTATTGATTTCTTTTTTTAGCAAACAATCAAAGTAAATCCGTTTTTTGGAGCCGAATACGAGATCTTGTTTTCGATCTCATGGGTAAAGGAAACGAATACCGGCCGCCGGACTCGATATCTGTCACACCCCAACCGAAGGCGGAAACCTCGGGGCATGGCACTGAGCGAAACAGATTGTCCAGGAGAATCCATAGCAACTATTTGCTATATTATATTTAAAGGTTCATGTCCCATACCACAAACATATAAAATAACAACAGTTATTACAGACATTATTCTCAAAGACAAATTATCCATTCTGACAACTCAGATTTCATTAAATTGTTTGTTTCTAAGACTCCATCCTAGCATAATTCCATCAAATAGCAAGCATAGCATCCTAAGCACCTGTCACATACATTAAAATACGGGTCAATACACATAGTGTAAAGGTGATCATACAAGTTTGGTAATAGCATAATAGAGTTCGAAATAGTTTACGCATAATCAGCATGTAACATGTACAAAGTGAAGGCAAGTAGGTTATCGACAGAGAAATATGCACAGACGTGACTGCGAGATGTAGAATGCGCAACACATATCCCCACTGGGACACGTGAAGTAAAGCCCTTAACAACCCCTACCCACGACAGGTACTGAGTCCAAACTATAGTACTATCGTTGCTAAGGTGTCAGGCAACAGTCACTGTGTTAACATAACATACAAGCATTCATCGAATAACACATAACATGCGAGAGCGATTAGCGTATAAATAGTGTTTACGTTGTGTGTAGATTGTGATTTAGAATAAGTAACGTATGTAACACCCAAAAGTGCATAAAGCAAAAAGGGTTCGAGTATACTCACTAATTGTGTTTAACAAATAAACACAGCCTTGGATTGAAGGGAGCGCTGAGAGAGATTAGCCTGAACAGTTAACGATAGTATAACGATAAGCGGCGCGTAAATCGGTGCAAAGTGTCGAAGTGTTGGATGGTAATCCGATCGGATGGCCAGTCGATCGGACGACAATCCGTTCGGATGGTCATCCAATCGGGTGACCATTCGATTGGATTGTCATCTCGTTTGGTGAGGATGTGTTTATGTATGATGGTTTGTCTTTTGAAGTTTTCGTTGTAGCATTTTGAAAACAGAGAAGTATCTCTACCCTTCAGGTCGATCGATCGAATGGCGGTTCGACCGGGTAACGATCCAATTGGTGGGATACCTAGTGAGAACAAGTTCACAGCAGTTTGTCACTCGATCGGATGGCAGTCCGATCGGGTGGCAATCAGTTGGTCTCTGTTCATGCATTGAATATGTTGAAAATTGTTTAAGTGTTGAAGTCCAAATGTCACATGGTCGGATGGTCGTTCGATCGGATGGCAATTCGATCGGACGGTAATCCGTTCGACGTTCAAAACTTTGAAAAGGTGGAGTTAATGTTTATGTGTGGAACCAAGTGCAAGCCGATCGGACGGCTGTCCAATCGGATGGCAATCCGATCAGACGGCAATCCGTCCTAACAACTTGATCGTCTTGGAACTTGATTGTTTTTGAGAGTTTTGCAGTTTTGATCGAGACGATGTGATAACGTGCCAAACAACAAAGACCTCGTCAAGACTCAAGTGACCCGATCGGACAGGAACCACCCTAGTCCGACCAGCTAAGTGCTCGAGACGGTGTTTCATGTTTAACCCGAAATCGATAATCTCTTGGTTAGAATTCAGATCTTGATCCGACTCATCACTAAGAAAGAGTAGAGGATCAGAACGAGCTTTGATTCTATCGGTTTTGAGTGCATTGAGTGTAAAAGAGTTGAAAGAAAGTTAGAAACCGTCTTTCAATCCTTTTCACCGTGAATATGTTCAGATCTATGCAAGATTTTTGTTTATTCATGTGGAAATCGTCCAGATCTAAGTTGCTCTTGGTGGATTGAAGCCAAAACATGAAGTTCATAAGAACCCCATGATGACATCACCCTAGAACACCTCAAATCCTTTGATTTCACGGTTAAAAGTTAAGATTCAAAAGATAGAGAGGTGAAGGAGTGCGTGTAGATCATAGAAGTACAAGATATAGGTTGAAAACTTAAAGAATCGCGAGAAATCGAGAGAAATAAGCTTGAGTGCGGCTGGGTCGAGTGAGAGCTGTCACATCAAGTGATGTGACAACTGATGGAATTTATAGGGTTTCCCAAAAAGGAAAGTTCATGGGATCGAGTGGGCCACCGATCGGATGGTTGTCCGATCGGGTGGCAATCCGATCGGTTGACCATCCGATCGAGCGGTCACTCGATCGAGTGGCTCCGACGAATTGAGTTTCGGTGTCTCGTTTCGTGCATTGGGTTCTGTGATGCGTTTCGAGCGAGCGATGCGATATAATTACCCATTAGTTACACACTTAATCCCAACTACTATATCTAACATACAATCACTATAATTAACTTGCGTTTAGCGTTTGCGATTCGATTGCGATAGAGCTTCGTTTGCGTTTCGATTAATCACCACAATTTAATAAGTAAACATGTACAAGTAACACATAAGTAACACATACACATAAAACAATATGCAGAACCTATAGTTCGGGTTGCGAAAGCGATTGCGATTGCGATGCAATAAGCGATAAAGCGATAAACATTCGATAAATAGCGATAAATCTTGATTATTAACAAGTACTCCACATAATACAACTAATGCGATAAAATAAATAGATTATCTACAAGTCAAAGAAGTCAAAACAAGAGTTAAGCAAGGAGTGGCAAATCACAATTAGCAATCTTTTCTTCCTTTTACTTCAATCTTGACTTTGACTTTGACTTTCAAAACACGGGGTGTTACAGCCTCCCCTGCTTAAGGGAATTTCGTCCCGAAATTAGGCTTTAGCTGTAGCAAACAACTGCGGGTACTTCGCCTTCATGTCGCTTTCGAGTTCCCAGGTGAACTCTGCGCCTCGTTTGCCTTCCCATCGGACCTTCACAATGGGGATGCGTGAGCGCCTGAGTGTTGGACCGGTTACGACCCTAAACAGTCAGTATAAGGCAGTTCATCTTCAAATACAAAGGTGGAATCAGTGTAAATGAAGTAACACAGCAGTTCCTTTCAATTTCCTTCTATATTGATGCTTTCTGAATCGATTTTGACAGAGTACCGTTACAAAGCATATGACTAGGTTTCGCTCCAAGTTGCAAATGAACTCACACATGAGGGTATTTATAATGTGACTAATTTCGCTCATATGGACTGCCGTATAAGCGAAACCCCCTGATAACATGAAGAGCGAAACCCTAATGACCTTAAAAGCGAAATCTCTCTAGCATAAGTACACATGAGCGAAACCTATAACATTAAACCCTAATTTTGACTTTCAAGCTCCAATCTAACCTATCTTGACCTAAGACTCAATGCAAACGTAGTCAACAGACATTCCGTGCACCAACACTGAGCTGCTTGGTTTCTCGATCCATGATTTCAACAAGCTTCTTCACGAAGTGTAATGTTTCGTTTACTTGAAGATCCTCTAAAGGAACTTGTAAATCATGCTCAGCCAGGCACTTTCTGAGGTTCGATACATGGAAAGTTGGGTGGACGTTGTTAAGTTCCTCCGGTAGTTCTAGTCTGTAGGCCACCTTTCCGATTCTTTCCAGAATCTTAAAGGGTCTAACATATCGAGGCGCGAGCATTCCTATCTTTCCGAATCTGACCACACCCTTCCAAGGTGATACCATTAGGAGTACATGGTCGCCAACGTCAAATTCAAGGGGCTTGCGTCGTCTATCGGCATAACTCTTCTGACGACTCCGAGCTTTCAGCAGGTTGTCTCGAATTTGGAGAATTTTGGCAGTCGTCTCTTGCAGTAGCTCAGGACCGGTTAGCTGCGCATCTCCGATCTCATGCCACACAATTGGCGATCAACATTTTCTTCCGTACAATGCCTCAAACGGTGCCATTTGTATACTAGAATGATAACTGTTATTGTAAGAGAATTCGACTAAAGGTAGGTAAGCGTCCCAACTACCACCGAAATCTATGACACACGAACGGAGCATGTCTTTAAGGGTACGAATTGTTCTTTCAGTCTGACCGTCGGTTTGGGGATGGAATGCGGTACTCAGATTAAGCATAGTACTGAGAGCAACTTGAAACGTTTCCCACAGATGCGAGGTAAACCGACCATCCCGGTCAGATATGATGTCGCGAGGCATCCCATGTCGACAAATGATCTCACTGGTGTAGATTCGGGCTAATTTTTCTACCTTGTAGTCTTCTTGAATTGGCAGAAAATGAGCAGATTTAGTCAAACGGTCAACGACAACCCAGATGCTATCGTGACTTGAGATTGTACGTGGGAGTTTTGCAATAAAGTCCATGGCTATACTCTCCCATTTCCACATGGGAATCTCTGGTTGGACGAGTAAGCCAGAGGATCTTTGGTGCTCGGCCTTTACTTTCGAGCAAGTCAGGCACCTTGAAACGTAGATAGCGATCTCTTTCTTCATGCCCGGCCACTAGTACTTGTAGCGAAGGTGCTGGTACATTTTATCGGCACCGGGATGAATAGAATATCGAGACTTGTGGGCTTCGTCCACCAGAATCTGTCGTAAATCGGTTCGCTTAGGGATCTAGATTCGGTCTAGATAATGGAATATCCCATTCGACTTACTCACTAGCTGGGCTCCATCATTGAGAATCCTTTCCTTCTTCAAAGTGCGCTCGGTAAAGCAAGCATGTTGCGCATCACGGATGAGAGTTTCGAGATGATGCTGGGCGGGAATATTACGAGCACTATGCAAATAGCTTCGTTTGCTGAGGGCATCAACAACGACATTTGCTTTGCCAGGATGATAACGAATCTCACAGTCGTAATCATTGAGAAGTTCCACCCATCGGCGTTGACGCATATTCAGTTCTTTCTGGCTGAAGATGTGTTGTAGGCTCCTATGGTCGGTGAAGACCGTACACTTTGTACCATAAAGGTAGTGTCACCAAATCTTCAATGCAAAAACAACTGCGCCTAGCTCGAGGTCGTGGGTTGTATAGTTCTTCTCGTGGATCTTTAGCTGACGAGATGCGTGAGCGATAACCTTGTCCCGTTGCATGAGAACACAACCAAGCCCAAGGTTCGAGGCATCACAATAGACAACGAAGTCATCGTTTCCATCAAATAAAGCAAGGACGGGAGCATTGCAAAGCATATGCTTGAGGGTTTGAAAGGTAGTCTCTTGTCCAGTTCCCCAGACAACAGGCTTGTCTTTGTGTGTGAGAGAGGTAAGCGGCACGGCGATTTTAGAGAATCCTTCGATAAATTGGTGATAATAGCCCGCTAGTCCGAGAAAAGAACGGACTTCAGACAGGTTCTTAGGCGTAATCCAACTCTTCATAGCTTCGATCTTCGTGGGATCCACATGAATACCTTGACTATTGACAATATGACCAAGGAATTGAACCTCCTCTATCCAAAACTCACACTTGGAGAACTTGGCATAGAGTTGATTCCCTTGGAGTAGCTCGAGAACCAAACGTAGATGCTGCGCGTGTTCGGCTTTCGACTTGGAGTAGATCAGGATATTATCGATGAACACGATGATGAAGCGGTCTAGGAATGGCTTACACACGCGATTCATCAGGTCCATGAAAACCGCAAGTGCGTTGGTTAAACCAAAAGGCATAACAACGAACTCATAGTGGTCGTAATGAGTGCGGAAGGCGGTTTTGGGTATATACTCCTCTTGAATGCGTAATTGGTGACAGCCTGAGCGTAGATCGATTTTCGAAAAACACATAGCACCTTGTAACTAATCAAACAAATCATCAATTCGAGGCTGGGGATAGCAATTCTTGATGGTCAGCTTATTTAATTCCCTTTAGTCGATGCACATCCGGAACGACCCGTCCTTCTATTTGATGAAAAGGTACTGGTGCGCCCCAAGGAGAAGTGCTAGGGCGAATGAAGCCTTTATCAAGTAATTCCTGGAGCTGACTCGAGAGTTCGCGCATTTCAGACGAAGTGAGTCGGTAAGGAGCTCAACAGGATTGGCTCCTAGAATGAGGTCGATGCGAAAGTCGATATCACGACTGCGCGGTAAACCGGGTAACTCATCGGGAAAGATGATGGGGAATTCACAAACAATGGGGACATCTTTCACCCAAGGAGTACCTTTCTTTTCCTTCTCCGCTACTACAATGTTAGCCAAGAAAGCTCTGTATTCCTTGCGGAGATACTTGCTAGCTTTGACACACGACATGAGTTGGAGTTTCTTCGACGCGACTTCAACGTAGACACACAATAAATCACCATTAGCGAGTGAGAAGCAAATCATCTTATCGAAACAAACAGCTTCAACACGATTTTCCCAAAGGAAATCCATGCCTACTATGACGTCAAAACTATCGAGCTGCATCGGAATAAGATCGATAGGAAAGATGTGATTGTTGCGTTCGAGAGTACAATTACGAAGAACAGAATTGATGGCGACGGTTCTTCCGGTGGCAACTTCAACATCGAATGACGAAGGGAAATGGGCGCGCTTACGATTAAGGAGCTTTTCGAATTCTAACGACACAAAACAGTTATCGGCTCTAGTATCAAATAAACACGAAGCATATATACCATTCACAAGGAACGTACCATTGACCACATTGTTATCGGCTTGAGCTTGACAGACGTTGATGTTGAAAGTTCGTCCGCGTGCTGCTTGCCAGGGCTGCTGCTGCTGCTGTTGTGGCTCTTGTTTAACCACCCTGTTGGAACACATATTTGCGAAGTGGTTGGGATTACCACACGCAAAACAAGCTCTAGCATGAGCAGCGACTGCAGGAGCTGGTTGTTGTTGACCCTGAGGGGCGGTAAGAAGAGCTTGTTGAGCAGGAGCTTGAGCTGGAGCTTGGCGAGGACCAGTACGGCAGTTCGCAGTGAAGTGGCCATACATGTTGCAGTGGGTGCAGTATCTGCAGGAAATACCCATTGGGTGATGATAAGTACATGTTGGGCAAGCGGGGTGAGGGCCAGTATATGCACGCTTTGCAGGCGGTGCATAAGTAACTGGTGATGCAGCTGGTCGGTGTTGGGGTTGCTGTTGAGTCGATACAGCTTGGAGCTGGGCAGCAGTGGTAACAGCACAATTCTTGTTGTTGTTCTTCCTCTTGTGACGAGAGGATTTGGATGATTGCGGAGCAGCGGTGGTGGTTTCAGCAGTGGCGGTGGTTGTAACTTGATGCAGATTCTTCGAGGCTTTGTCCCAGACACCAGCCTTGACTCGCTTATCATTGATTTCAGCGGCAAGTAGAAAAGTCTCCTCGATGGTCGTAGTCTTGGCAACTTGAACGAAATCAGCCACACAATCCGGCAGGAGCACGAATGTATTTCTTAATGGTGATTTCGGGCGTCTTCACCTGGTCTGGACAGATTATACTCAACTGCTTAAAGCGAGCGGTCAAACCGGCGTTGTCTCCATCTTTCTTCTTGATATGCCAGAATTCGTCCTCCAGCTTTTGGAGTTCGTGGGGAGGGCAAAACTCTTGCATCATAATGTCCTTCAACTCATCCCACGTCAGCTCGTAAGCTGCGTCATTTCCGTGTTTGTTTCTCTCAGTCGTCCACCAGTCTAAAGCGCGAGACTGGAAGAAGCCAGTAGCGTTCAGAGTATGGAGATTGTCAGGACAGCCACTCTGGCGCAGGGTGACTTCGATAGAATCAAACCATTGAAACATAGCCGTAGGGCCATCTTCGCTAGTAAATTCTTTCGGGCTGTAGGCCTTGAACTGCTTGAAGCTAAAAGTAGACTTTGGCGAATCTGTTCGAGACTATTCAGAAGACTTGCTGGTGTTTTCGTTCAGCTCGCTGACGATTTGCGGAATAACTTTCGTGATTTGCTTAGCAACCAAAGAAGCGATACGCTTGTCTTCATGGTCGCGACGTGCAGAGCTAGCAGTGTGAGATCCAGATGACGACATTGTTTGCAATAGACAGCGCCATAGGATTCAAAACACTATTTCGATTAAGCCTATTATAGTCTAGCAGCATACCAAAAGCTACCTTACATAAAGCACAGGCTCACGTCTACCACACAGGCACATAACCACATAGTCACATAATCACCAAACACATAAGCACGTAAAGCACATAGAGCACACAGATGCAGATAGAAGCAGTCAGAATACAAAAACCTATCCTTCAAGGTCGCATGCGTTCGAAAATAGCGGTTGCGGTTACACAGCGAGAAGTATAACATAAGCGAGCAACGATTTGTTAGCGTGTTGAGATAGATGTGTAGTGCGATTTGTGTGTGTCGATCAAAGCGAGAAGCAGAAAGCGTATAATCCACCAAAATCGAAACATGTAACAGGTAAAACCACATAAATCACAAAAAATTCACATAAAATCGACAAATATCAGAGTCAGCAATTGCGGGCTCAGAATCGAAACACACAAAATCAGCGATTGCGAGATTGAAATCGAAAATTGATTGTCTAAGGCTTGATAGACATTGACTACCCAAAGTGATTCGACTATTCACAAAGACTTTTGGTACACACTTTGGCTTTCGGGACTATGCTCTCGCCTCGACTTGGGCGAACGGCACGCATCCTTCCAGCTACAGTGTAACTTCAAGTCGTTGGAGTCCGTCGAGACTTTGGTGAGAGTTTTGTAAAACCAAAATAGAGGCAGAACAAGTCGTCGAGGTTCGGGTTTCACCCCTAACTTAACAACTTAGTTCCTGTTTTGATAAAATAGAGAAGAAAATCTACGTTAAAGTGCGGATTTCACTGCTGATTCAACGCAAATTCTCGTGTTTTATAGATAATATGCGGGTCGAACAAGCGATTTAATCAAGAGTTTGCGGTTTTTCACACCTAATCTCGATCCAATCACTGGTTTATTTTGAAAATAGTGCAGTGCGACTACCTTAGGAAAGGTAGTGTGATAGTATAGCGTGATTGCGAGGCAATCGAAAATAGCAATAAGCTCGTACGGAACCCCTAACGGGTTCGCAAAAGTCGGTCTGTTGGTACTTAGACTATAGACTAGGTCGTTTCTAAGACATCGACCTGGACTATGTCGAGTCTCGCCTAATTCCCTATAGTTATGGCTCTGATAGCAATCTGTCACACCCCAACCGAGGGAGGAAACCTCGGGGCATGGCACTGAGCGAAACAGATTGTCCAGAAGAATCCATAACAACTATTTGCTATATTATATTTAAAGGTTCATGTCCCATACCACAAACATATAAAATAACAACAGTTATTACAGATATTGTTCTCAAAGACAAATTATCCATTCCGACTACTCAGATTTTATTAAATTGTTTGTTTCTAAGACTCCATCCTAGCATAATTCCATTAAATAGCAAGCATAGCATCCTAAGCACAAGTCACATACGTTAAAATACGGGTCAATACACATAGTGTAAAGGTGAGCATACAAGTTTGGTAATAGCATAATAGAGTTCGAAATGGATTACGCGTAATCAGCATCTAACATGTACAAAGTGAAGGCAAGTAGGTTATCGATAGAGAAATATGCACAAACGTGACTGCGAGATGTAGAATGCGCAACACATATCCCCACTGGGACACGTGAAGTAAAGCCCTTAACAACCCCTATCCACGACAGGTGCTGAGTTGTAACACCTCGTAAAATCACGTCCAATAATGTATTGACACGTGTAATAAACCCTAATGAAGTCAAACACTGAAATTAAGGGACTAATTTTTCAAAAAATCGAAAACTATGATTATGAAAGGAGTGGAAGTGTTAGCATGCCTAAAATAAGATTCTAAATAACACCATACGGTATTTATATTCACAAATGAGCCACTTGTTGATCAAGTGTAGCCGTTTGTGTAATTAATTGAAAGTTTGCACAATGAAGGGTTAAAAGCGTCAACATGTTAATTCTTACCTCTGAGTGACCTTTTAACAAACCGGGAGCTTCATGATATTTGATTATACTCTCGGGAATGCCAAATAATGGTCGTCTAAGGTTTTTATGCCTATAAGTAAAGTTACGCGCAACTTTGCAAGTTAGAGGGACTAAAAGTGTCAATATGTTTAATTATACCTCTGAATGACCTTTTAGCAAACCCAAAGCATCGTGATGTTTAATAATACTTTCAAGAAAGCCTAATATGGATTAAATGAGGCTTCAATGCTATTTAATGATGAGATATGCAAGTTTGCGCAATAGAGGGACCTAAAGCGTCAACTTTTGAATATACGCCTTTCGGTGACCATTTAAACAAACAGGAGCGTAGTAATATTTAAGTATATGATTGGGAATGATCAATATGGGCCATGGAAGGCTTAGATATCATTAAACGGCATTTCGCGCTACTTTGCGCAATTAAAGGACTAATTGCGTCAAACTGCAAAAGTATGTCGATTCGTATGGAAACGGACCTTCCGGAATATGCCCATGAGTTAATCATACCATAATTATCCTTTATATAGCTTAGATATAGGCTTAGAGATGTTCGGTGCGCAAAAATAATCCTTTATGTCATGCAGGGACTAAAAGTGTCAAAAAGTGCACAAGTTTGCATTTTCGCGCATATCTCACATTCTGAATATCTTCGAACACCCAAAAATTTATGTAAGCACTAAAATATTTTATTTTAGTGTTTGGGATGATAAAATTCCATTCGTCGCGTAATTTGGTTCGTTTTTCGCGTTCGTCCGTGTTTCGTCGTAATTAGCCGAACAACGTGACCGTACGACTAAACGAACCAACATCCGGCATGTTTTTGAGCATGTTTCATGTTCCCTATGTTTAGGCATCATTGTAGAGCCTTAAAAATGGTTTAACGGGCCTTAGATGTGTCGGAAATGGCATTTGGAAGTGCAGGGGCCAAAACTGTCATCAAATGAAAGTTGTGCTGATCAGACCTGGTCCTTACGGACCGTATACATGACCTCATACGGTCCGTATACTAATGCCAGCAACCAGAAACTGAAAACCAGCTGTGGTTTTGCTCTTTATCTCAAATAATTGATTCAATGGGCTGAATTTGGAACACCCATGGTTTTCTAAATCAGGGGGCATACTTGTAGGGCTGAGATCGAATCCCGTTTACCGAGGAACGATCCTAACGGCTCTCAAAATCCTATAAATACCCCTTTTGATTTTGGGTTTCACTTGCACCATTCATTCTTTTCTGATTTGCTCTGAATTCTTTGAGGGTCTTGAGCTTCTTGAGAACCTCTTTCAGTCCTTTGGACTCTTGTAAGTAATCCCTTCATGCTTAGTTTAATTATTTAGCGTTTTAAACCGAAAAGTCAAGCGTTTTCGATAAACTCTTTGACTTTTAAATGGTTGAGCCATGGTTCGCAACGAACATGGCTACGTGACCGTAATTAGGTAGGTATTAAACCCTCAAAAGGGCACCTCCTAGTTACCACGTTTACTTAGTTAAATTGTCGGGTCAAATGAAAGTCAAATGGGTTAGTTTTAAATAAATTCATAAATATTAAAATAAGGAACCATAAGATCAGTTTTCTCACTTTAATAACTTGGTAAATATTAGTTGAACATGCCTAAGCATGATTCAACCCGACAATTCTAAGTATAGGCTCGGTTCGGAACCGAAAGTCGCAAAAGTTGACTTTTGCTTTGACTTTTAGTTCTGACCCGATTTAGCTTAGTTTAGATATGCCTTAGGATTCCATTAGAACCATATTATAGGTTAGTATAACCCTCCAAGGTTATACAACTTGGTTCCATAGAACTCCTAGTTCATGCATGTTTCCGTTAAATGCCTAAATGTTGACCGTTATGCCCTTTTGACCCTAAAACGAGAATTTTGAAAGTATGAGAGGATAATAATCTTTATTGCTGATTTAGGAGTTATGCTCATTAGCGTAAATGAAAAGTTTTTTATTAATTAAACGGCATAATTAGCGTGTATCCTATCTAAACCCAATTTTTGATACCAAACTTTTTACCTACTGATATAAAATCATATTTTGGGATTTTTGAAGATTTTTATTTATTTTTAGGCTGATCATAACATAGGGTTCTAAGCTTGATTCGGTAATTACCGATTTTGCCCTTTTGGCTTATAAATTGAGTTTTACAAAACATTTTGACCCCGAACCTTTTGCTACTGATTTTGTATCATAAATAAGATATTTTGAACTTTATCAACTGATCAAAAACTCAGATTTCCTATTTAAACCCGAAAATCGCTTAAAACCGACTTTTACGCGTTTTAAGCGCATAGTATGAGTTAAAACTATTTTTGGCATATGAAACTTAATACCTACTGATATTTTGAGTAAAATTTTATACTTTAACAGTAAGCAAAAGTTTTAAACTCAGATTTCCAAATTTGACCTTTAAACCTTATGTGAAATTACCAAAATGCCCCTTCGGTGCATAGTTTGGATATAAAAGATAAAATTCACATATGTGTAATACCCTACTGTTATAACTTATTAAATTAAGTATTTTTACTGATTATATCAGACCTGAAACTCAGATTTATATTAAACCTCTTTTATAACCTTTAAAATTACCGAAATACCCCTACGGGGCATAAATTGGTCTTAAACTCGTTTTGGGCATAATGGAAGGTATCCTACTGATATCACAACATATTAAAGGCATATTGACTTAGGAAACCTGTTCATGACTCATTTGGTTTCCCGTTATGCACTTTTCGCGTTCGGATCGGCTTATGTAACTAGTTTGCATAAATTAGCCGAAACGGGTCAAACCTTATCATTTTTATCTCATAATCCAGAATGTATTTAGTTTACCCTTAGTACACAAGTATACAAGCTTGTCGGGTCTAAACCACATTCTAATCCGGTTCTCGCTTAATCTTGCGTTTTGAACCGCATCATCCTTTAAAACTAACCGGTCTAAGCATAGGCTTAATTAAGACCTGTTAGGAATCTAATAGGTTATTAAAAACCTTCGTTCCAGATTTAGGAGCCCAGTAAAAGCTATCTGTACTTGCTTGGTGGTATACTAAATTTGCTCAGGTAAATACTTTTAACTTATTTTCCTTATACGGGCTTGGGGTACGGTATATAAAATACCGCTTGGTCGGGCATTTGACCTTAATCGATTAGTGGTTAAGTATTATCAAGATAACCCGTTTAAAAATTTGGTTTTGTTTGTTTAACGCCTTTGGGGGTTTAATGACCATGTCCCGGATATCCTTGGCATCATTCATAGAATGGCCACGACCTTAGCACACGGGTGTAGGCGTACACCCGTCAGTGCATTTATAATTATTAAAGTATAGCCGCCGGTTACGAGAATAACTCACCGCGGGATTATACCATGTGGTGTGTATATTAATCTTTAACCCGGCATGAACCGGGCAGCTGAACGCATAACAAACATGTAATTCTTTTACAAGTATTATATACAAATAATTATCCCAAGTTATAAAAAGTTTTGTGCCATGTGCATTCAAATCAATTTTCTAAAACATTTTCAAAATGAGTCAGTTAAATTGTATTTACCAGTGTAAACTGACGTATTTTCCCAAAAAGGCTAAGTGCAGGTACTAATCGGAATAGGTTGGCCACTCCTAGCATCAATAAAGAGTCTCGCAAGCTTAGATGTTAAAATCCGTTGAACAATTATCTTTAATTGATCCGCCTGTGGATCCTTTACACTCCGTTTGTAATACTTTGATATAACTTTATATCGGATTGTAATAAATTTATCTTTTGCTTCCGTTGTGCATTTAAATTGTGTTGTTTGACTATGATGTTTTCAACTACGTCACGATACTCCCCACCGGGCCCACGGTAATACGTGGAATTATCGGGGTGTGACAAGTTGGTATCAGAGCCAACATTGAGTGAATTAAACACTAGCCTTTTGTGTTTAATCTTAATGACATAGTAGCACATTCCTTGACCTTCTGAGTCTAGACATAACATAGGAATACTCTCATCTCTATTGGGAAAATTTTTGCCTTCAATTCTATATATTCTAATATGTCGCTAAGCAAAGAAGCCATAATGGAAATTCTCCCCATTTGAAGCCTAGGGAAGGCCGAGCTTCGTACTGCGACTAGGATTAACGTGCAACCAAGGAGAAAGCATTCAGAAATAAAATAAAGAAGGAACTCCTTTTGCTGAAATTCGTTTCCTTAGTAAGTCCTTATAAGGGCATACTTATCTTTCAGTCCCTTCGAGGACAACATCATTTCTTTCAAGTCCCGCTTAGGGCAATTCTGTACCTCCTTTAAAAATCATTGGAATGTTTTATCTAAATTTCATTTATATCATTGTATGTGAATATAATATATGAAATAAATTAAATTCCTTTTATAAGATCTACCATTATAATAAAATGGCAAAAATCTAAAAAGGACGAGACCTAGCTCAGGTGTCATTTTAAGACAGGGCCAAGATGGTAGTTCCTCAATTAGATTTAGATCCTTATTAACTTCTCAATTTAGGATTGTTCTGCGTTAAATATTAAAAAGAATCTTAAAAGTAAAACCTAGCCTAGACGTCATTTCAGACATGGCCAAGATGGTAGAACCTATTCAAAAGATTCAAATCCTTGTTAACATCTGTAATATGTTAACATTCCTGGCAGACGTGGTTCGATAAAATCGTATAAATCATCCTTATACTGGATTCTCCCGAAATCCTTTCTTATTTTGTGAATTAAGCATCC
The DNA here is from genome assembly GCF_002127325.2 of Helianthus annuus. Lineage (NCBI taxonomy): Eukaryota > Viridiplantae > Streptophyta > Magnoliopsida > Asterales > Asteraceae > Helianthus > Helianthus annuus. Next base: position 90,286,517 of record NC_035447.2, read on the forward strand.
ATTAGGAATGTAACGCTTACGAGCCATATTCGTTGTCATATAAGACAAACGACAGTCGTAGCCTACAACTCCCTGTCAAGAAAAGGCAATGAACAACGTTCAAGCCTAAATACCTTGATTCTACAAAATCATAGTTTATAATTTCAAGTTACCCTTGTGACTTGGCCTTTTGTGCCATAGTTATATTTTAATTAAATCTAGGATGATTATAATGAAAATTCTGAATAAAATAAATATCATTCTTTTCCTGCCAGTATACATATTAAAAGAGAATCTTAAAAGGTATAACCTAGCTTGAATGTCATTAAAGACCTGGCTAAGATAGTAAAACCTGTTTAAAAGAGATTCAGACCCTCGTTAACATTTGAACACATGTTAACACTCCTGACAATGGTGATGCGATAAAATCACACTTGTCATCTTTATATTAGGAATTTCCAAACCCCTTAATTAGCCTAAAAGATCAATAAGAATCATGGCTAATAAATGTCGAACATGATGAACACATCAAAACATCCATCGGGATGTATGCCTTCGAGCAAAGATGTATACATGAAAAAGATAGTTTTATTTCATAACTTCTTGTCAAACAAAGAACTGTGAAATTTTCCGATCCAAAGGAATCATTGATTATGTTTTAAAAAGTTCCCTAGTGACAAGGCCTCTGCGCCATCAAAAAGTCCTTTGGAACAAGCCTTTGTGCTATATAAAATGTCGGTACGACATTGACAGTAGTGACTTATGTCCCCTGCCTCATAAATATGAAGGATTATATTCCGTTTAAACGCCAAAGATGGTTTATTTAAAAAAAAAATCTAGGCAAAACATAATCAAATAAACTTAATACTATCTATTGGCCTATATGGTTTGTTTGTACCATGGCTATTTAATTATCAAGTTCGATAATTCACTATAATTAAATAAATTATTACTACTTGGTTTGTAGTCTTCAAAGCTTCACCATGGCTGACTCCTCGGAAGCTCACAATCATCCAGTTGATCAGAATGATGATGCAAGACTGAACCTAACAAGCACCGAGTTACAAGCTATGATAGATACGGCCGTAAACAACGTTGTGGACCGTGTATTGAAGGATCATAAGCGAAAGTGCAATAATACCCCAAATAAAGGTTGTAAAAAGGGCAGGACCGGTTCAAGCTATAACCAGTCCAAGCCAAAGGAGGCAAAACCCAAATGTAAAACCTGCAATAAGAAGCACTTCGGAAAATGCTTCTATGAATAGACCAGGGGATGTGACATCTATAAGGAATTGGATCACAAGACTCATGAATGCAAGGACTTGAAGGACAACCAGCAGACCGGTGAAAAGACCAGATGCAAAACCTGTAGGAAGTACCACCTCGGGAAATGCAGATTTGAATCTTAGCATTCACCTTGTGGAATCTGCAAGTCCAAGGAGCATAAGACCTTGGATTGCAAGAAATTGGAAGATGCGACCTGTCATGGTTGTGGCGAAAAAGGGCATATAAAGACCCGCTGCCCAAAGAAGGCGACTAAAGGAAAAGGCACTTTAAATTCACAAGCTAAGCCTTGTGGAATTTGTAATAAGGAAGGGCACAAAACTTTGGAGTGCCAAGGCATAAAGGACGCAGCCTGCTATGGTTGCAATGAAATAAGGCACATAAAAAATGCCCAAATAAAACAAAGAAGCCTGGAGAGGCTAAGAAGACCAAAGCTGGAAGCTCTCAAATGGATGCTCAAGAGGCTATTCAGGATGACAATGTCACAACAGGTACTTTCTTTATCAATAACGCTCATGCTAGAGTATTATTTAATTCAGGTTCAGATAAGTCTTTCGTAGACAATGGATTTTGTAAATTATTAAATCTGCCTGTTAAAACTCTAAGCGTTAATTATAAAGTAGAATTGGTCGATAGTACCCCAGAGACTGTTTCAGCAATATTAAATGGATGTTTTATATCCATTAGGAATCATTCTTTTCCGCTGTCCTTGTTCCCGTTAACATAGAGGGACTCGATATAGTGATAGGAATGGATTGGTCGTCTTGTAACCAAGACCATATTGTGTGTGATACGAAACAAGTAGTTATCAAGACTCCTTATGATGAGCCTTTGACAATTCAAGGAGACACTGGGTATGGATTGCCTAAGCACTTGTTGAATTTGGTAATTAACACCAAAGCTTCGAGTATGGAAAACTCAGAAGAGACAAACAACAGTCGCGATGCTAGAAATGCGACAAATGTTAATGATGCATCAAATGTGAACCTCAATGTTAATGGAGTAAATCTCCAAAGCTATAATTAACACAGCTGTTAGAAAGGCTATGAGAAAAGTCATGAAAAGGTTCAAGAAGCCAAATGCTGCTTGCTCTAAAACCCATGTCGCTGCTCATAAGAAGCGCTTTATTCATACTTCAAATGCGAAGAATAAACCCAACAAAAGCATATATAGCAAGGAACCCCATTCTCTTAGGATGTACTTAAGAGTACTTCGTCTCTTGGAAGTCAATAGACTTCAATGGTAAAAAGGGGCCATCGATTGTAGGAAATTGATGGATGAAGTAGAAACTATTAGTGTATCAGCGATTATGCTGGAAAGGACACGGTGAGGTATGCATCACAGTCATTCGATGGCAATACCCTTAATTAGTGAGGACATTAATGAAGTCCACAAGAAAGATCCTCTTATACATTATGGGATGGTCCAAGTTTTAAGGACCTTATTAGAAAAACCTATTATTCGCATCACGAAATGGAAAAAGATGGAATAAGAATTTTCCGACTCCCACCATAAGAGTTATAAACTATCGGCAGTATGTTGCAAACCTTGGCTCATTGATTGAAATAGTGCCCTTATTCGGTTAACCTAGAATTTAAGCATAATGCGCTATATATAATGATGATTTAGCATCGGTTATAAAAGGGCACGTTAAGGTTTCAAAGCCTGCTCATTATAAATCCATTATGGATCTACCTCAGCTACTCACGTTTTATAGATTAAGAAATAACCAGTCAAAGCTGAGACTGCCCTAAAATTTGTCAAGGATTTTATAGCTAAGTTTAAAAGGATTAAGAATGGAGGCGTTTAACCCTCCTGATGAATGATTAGAGGCAGTTCGCATTAATAATGACACCAGATAAATCCCTTATGGTGATTTTATTGCTAGGAGTTACGTTTGGCTTCAGGTGCTGCTAAGTCTCTCATAAGACCATAAGTTTAGCAAACTTTTAAAAATTCTCCCGTAAGAACCCCGGATATTAAGTGTAAGGTAAAACTTACAGGCAAAATTATAAGAACCATTTCTTCTGTTCCTGTCAGAAACCTTCAGTCGTAAAATATTAGAAGTATCCTCTCTCTAAGAGGAAGTGCGTCAGCATACATAGTTGATATTTCTTTGATCTCTAACGATTACGAATACCAGACAGTATGATAAAAGCGCCATATGAGGATTGATGTATCTTAATATGTTCCATAGATTGCTTCCATGCATGATCAGTATGGAGGTTTAATGCATGGGACCACAAAGATATCCTGATGGTCATATGGTACTAAAGTCAACTAATGGTATTCAAAGAAGATATCTAGAATGGAATTGTCCAAGTAAAAGTTCCCGATTAAGGAACTCATGGACTCGTATCATAAATGTGTCACTTATCTGACACAGACTAAGATAGATGAACTGGAGCCTGAGATTTGAAAAATCTCTACAACCTCCTTGTATCTTGATTATCTTCTCCTAAGATTACCATGTTTACCTCCTAAAAGGCAAGTAGAGTTAAGATCTATATCCCATTTAGGACTGTATTATTATGAAATCTCCAAGACGGCTAGTACCATCATTGGAAGAATCGAAACCCTGAATAAGTAAGTTTTAAAATAGAGGATTCATATAGCCTAACTCAATATCCTGAGAATTCGGTATAGTTAATTAAGAAAGACGGTTCATTTTGCTATGAATTGATTACCGCGACCCTAATTAGGCAACAATTAAGAATCACCATCAGCTTCCCAGGATCGTCAATTTGTTCGACTAGCAGCAAGGATTAGCTATCCCTTAAAATTAGTTTTAAGCAATGGTTGGAATAACCATCTCACCTTAAGATAAGCTTTTCTATAATAGTTGTCATATAAGTATCAAGGTTGCTTCCTTGGAGACCTTACATAGATGGGATGTTAAACATCTATTGCTAAGACATAGGATTAGTAAGTCCAATTACCAGGATCTGAAAGTTGTCTTGGAAACAACGAATAAGATCATGCAAATTCGTAATCATCTGAAAGTCGCCACCAATTGGCAGAAAATCAAGGATTAATGAAAGTAACAACCCTCCTAAGTTCTTATTAAGGGAAAAGGTTCAACAAAAGATATCACCTTGGAAGGGTGTGCCAATTTGTTAATTATCAGACTAGTTAAACTCTGAATATATAAAATCATTCGAGGGAATTGAATGTATCAAGATCAGATAGCTTATGAGCTAAAACCCATTTAAGGAGCTTGGTAGAACTCGCAATAAGACCCACACTAATGGTTTAAGGATATGTTTCCTCAATAAGTCAAGGAGCATTATCATCTAATGATATACAGATTAATGAAGACTTTTGGTTTGATGAGAAACCTGTATCAATTAAAGATCGGCAAGTTAAGAAGTCCCAAAAGGATACATGTACCTATTATAGAGGTCAACTTGGGAGCTTGGAAAGGCTCCAGATATGCTATAGAAATTAGGTCCATTATGTGACACAAAGTACTTCCAGCATTTTAGCAAATCTCAAGGTCAAGATTTCTTTTAAGGGTGTGAGGATGTAACACCTCGTAAAATCATGTCCAATAATGTATTGACACGTGTAATAAACCCTAATGAAGTCAAACACTGAAATTAAGGGACTAATTTTTCGAAAAATCGAAAACTATGATTATGAAAGGACTGGAAGTGTTAGCATGCCTGAAATAAGATTCTAAATAACATCATACGGTATTTATTCATAAATGAGCCACTTGTTGATCAAGTGTAGCCGTTTGCGTAATTAATTGAAAGTTTGCGCAATGAAGGGTTAAAAGCGTCAACATGTTAATTCTTACCTCTGAGTGACCTTTTAACAAACCGAGAGCTTCATGATATTTGATTATACTCTCGGGAATGCCAAATAATGGCCGTCGAAGGTTTTTATGCCTATAAGTAAAGTTACGCGCAACTTTGCAAGTTAGAGGGACTAAAAGTGTCAATATATTTAATTATACCTCTGAATGACCTTTTAGCGAACCCGAAGCATCGTGATGTTTAATAATACTTTCAAGAATGCCTAATATGGATTAAATGAGGCTTCAATGCTATTAAATGATGAGATACGCAAGTTTGCGCAATAGAGGGACCTAAAGCGTCAACTTTTGAATATACGCCTTTCGGTGACCATTTCAGCGAACGGGAAGGTAGTAATATTTAAGTATATGATTGGGAATGATCAATATGGGCCATGGAAGGCTTAGATGTCATTAAACGGCATTTCACGCTACTTTGCGCAATTAAAGGACTAATTGCGTCAAACTGCAAAAGTATGTCGATTCGTATGGAAACGGACCTTCCGAAATATGCCCATGAGTTAATCATACCCTAATTATCCTTTATATAGCTTAGATATAGGCTTAGAGATGTTTGGTGCGCAAAAATAAACCTTTATGTCATGCAGGGACTAAAAGTGTCAAAAAGTGCACAAGTTTGCATTTTCGCGCATATCTCACATTCTGAATATCTTCGAACATCCAAAAATTCTAAAATATCTTATTTTAGTGTTTGGGATGATAAAATTCCATTCGTCGCGTAATTTGGTTCGTTTTTCGCGTCCGTCCGTGTTTCGTCGTAATTAGCCGAACAACGTGACCGTACGACCAAACGAACCGACATCCGGCATGTTTTTGAGCATGTTTCATGTTCCTTCTGTTTAGGCATCACTGTAGAGCCTTAAAAATGGTTTAACGGGCCCTAGATGTGTTGGAAATGGCATTTGGAAGTGCAGGGGCCAAAACTGTCATCAAATGAAAGTTGTGCTGATCAGACCTGGTCCTTACGGACCGTATACAGGACCTCATACGGTCCATATACTAATGCCAGCAACCAGAAACTAAAAACCAGCTGTGGTTTTGCTCTTTGTCTCACATAATTGATTCTATAGGCTGAATTTGGAACACCCATGGTTTTCTAAATCAGGGGGCATACTTGTGGGGCTGAGATCGAATCCCGTTTACCGAGGAACGATCCTAACGGCTCTCAAAATCCTATAAATACCCCCTTTGATTTTGGGTTTCACTTGCACCATTCATTCTTTTCTGATTTGCTCTGAATTCTTTGAGGGTCTTGAGCTTCTTGAGAACCTCCTTCAGTCCTTTGGACTCTTGTAAGTAATCCCTTCATGCTTAGTTTAATTATTTAGCGTTTTAAACCGAAAAGTCAAGCGTTTTCAATAAACGCTTTGACTTTTAAACGGTTAAGCCATGGTTCGCAACAAACATGGCTACGTGACCGTAATTAGGTAGGTATTAAACCCTCAAAAGGGCACCTCCTAGTTACCACGTTTACTTAGTTAAATTGTCGGGTCAAATGAAAGTCAAATGGGTTAGTTTTAAATAAATTCATAAATATTAATATAAGGAACCATAAGATCAGTTTTCTCACTTTAATAACTTGGTAAATATTAGTTGAACATGCCTAAGCATGATTCAACCCGACAATTCTAAGTATAGGCTCGGTTCGGAACCGAAAGTCGCAAAGTTGACTTTTGCTTTGACTTTTAGTTCTGACCCGATTTAGCTTAGTTTAGATATGCCTTAGGATTCCATTAGAACCATATTATAGGTTAGTATAACCCTCCAAGGTTATACAACTTGGTTCCATAGAAATCCTAGTTCATGCATGTTTCCGTTAAATGCCTAAATGTTGACCGTTATGCCCTTTTGACCCTAAAACGAGATTTTTGAAAATATGAGAGGATAATAATCTTTATTGCTGATTTATAAACTTGTCCCTAAAATTTGACATCAGTTTGAGGTCTAGATTAGGAGTTATGCTCATTAGCGTAAATGAAAAGCTTTTTATTAATTAAACGGCATAATTAGCGTATATCCTATCTAAACCCAATTTTTGATACCAAACTTTCTACCTACTGATATAAAATAATATTTTGGGATTTTTGAAGATTTTTATTTATTTTCAGGCTGAGCATAACATAGGGTTCTAAGCTTGATTCGGTAATTACCGGTTTTGCCCTTTTGGCTTATAAATTGAGTTTTACAAAACTTTTTGACCCCGAACCTTTTGCTACTGATTTTATATCATAAATAAGATATTTTGAACTTTATCAACTGATCAAAAACTCAGATTTTCTATTTAAACCCGAAAATCGCTTAAAACCGACTTTTACGCGTTTTAAGCGCATAGTATGAGTTAAAACTATTTTTGGCATATGAAACTTAATACCTACTGATATTTTGAGTAAAATTTTATACTTTAACAGTAAGCAAAAGTTTTAAACTCAGATTTCCAAATTTGACCTTTAAACCTTATGTGAAATTACCAAAATGCCCCTTCAGTGCATAGTTTGGTTATAAATGATCAAATTCACATATGTGTAATACCCTACTGTTATAACTTATTAAATTAAGTATTTTTACTGATTATATCAGACCTGAAACTCAGATTTATATTAAACCTCTTTTATAACCTTTAAAATGACCGAAATACCCCTACGGGGCATAAATTGGTCTTAAACTCGTTTTGGGCATAATGGAAGGTATCCTGCTGATATCACAACATATTAAAGGCATATTGACTTAGGAAACCTGTTAATGACTCATTTGGTTACCCGTTACGCACTTTTCGCGTTCGGATCGGCTTATGTAACTAGTTTGCATAAATTAGCCGAAACGGGTCAAACCTTATCATTTTTATCTCATAATCCAGAATGTATTTAGTTTACCCTTAGTACACAAGTATACAAGCTTGTCGGGTCTAAACCACATTCTAATCCGGTTCTCGCTTAATCTTGCTTTTTGAACCGCATCATCCTTTAAAACTAACCGGTCTAAGCATAGGCATAATTAAGACCCGTTAGGAATCTAATAGGTTATTAAAAACCTTCGTTCCAGATTTAGGAGCCCAGTAAAAGCTATCTGTACTTGCTTGGTGGTATACGGCTGGGATAAATTGTATAAATTTGCTCAGGTAAATACTTTTAACTTATTTTCCTTATACGGGCTTGGGGTACGGTATATAAAATACCGCTTGGTCGGGCATTTGACCTTAATCGATTGGTGGTTAAGTATTATCAAGATGACCCATTTAAAAATTTGGTTTTGTTTGTTTAACGCCTTTGGGGGTTTAATGACCATGTCCCGGATATCCTTGGCATCATTCATAGAATGGCCACGACCTTAGCACGGGTGTAGGCATACACCCGTCAGTGCATTTATAATTATTAAAGTATAGCCGCCGGTTACGAGAATAACTCGCCGCGGGATTATACCATGTGGTGTGTCTATTAATCTTTAACCCGGCATGAGCCGGGCAACTGAACGCATAACAAACATGTAATTCTTTTACAAGTATTATATACAAATAATTATCCCAAGTTATAAAAAGTTTTGTTCCATGTGCATTCAAATCAATTTTCTAAAACATTTTCAAAATAAGTCAGTTAAATTGTATTTACCAGTGTAAACTGACGTATTTTCCCAAAAAGGCTAAGTGCAGGTACTAATCGGAATAGGTTGGCCACTCCTAGCATCAATAAAGAGTCTCGCAAGCTTAGATATTAAAATCTGTTGAACAATTATCTTTAATTGATCCGCTTGTGGATCCTTTACACTCCGTTTGTAATACTTTGATATTATTTTATATCGGATTGTAATATATTTATCTTTTGCTTCCGTTATGCATTTAAATTGTGTTGTTTGACTATGATGTTATCAACTACGTCACGATACTCCCCACCGGGCCCACCGGTAATACGTGGAAATATTGGGGTGTGACATGAGTCCAAACTATAGTACTATCGTTGCTAAGGTGTCAGGCAACAGTCACAGTGTTAACATAACATACAAGCATTCATCGAATAACACATAACATGCTAGAGCGATTAGCGTATAAATAGTGTTTGCGTTGTGTGTAGATTGTGATTTAGAATAAGTAACGTATGTAACACCTAAAAGTGCATAAAGCAAAAAGGGTTCGAGTATACTCACTGATTGTGTTTAAAAAATAAGCACAGCCTTGGATTGAAGGGAGCCGCTGAGAGAGATTAGCCTGAACAGTTTACGATAGCATAACGATAAGTGGCGCGTAAATCGGTGCAAAGTGTCGAAGTGTCGGATGGTAATCCGATCGGATGGCCAGTCGTTCAGACGATAATCCGTTCGGATGGTCATCCGATCGGTTGACCATTCGATTGGATTGCCATCTCGTTTGGTGGGGATGTGTTTGTGTATAATGGTTTGTCTTTTGAAGTTTTCGTTGTAGCCTTTTGAAAACAGAGAAGTATCTCTACCCTTCAGGTCGATTGACCGAACGGCGGTTCGACCGGGTAACGATCCGATTGGTGGGATACCTAGTGAGAACAAGTTCACAGCAGTTTGTCACTCGATCGGATGGCAGTCCGATAGGGTGGCAATCTGTTGGTCTTTGTTCATGCATTGAATATGTTGAAAATTGTTTAAGTGTTGAAGTCCAAACGTCACATGGTCGGATAGTCGTTCGATCGGATGGCAATCCGATCGGACGGTAATCCGTTCGACATTCAAAACTTTGAAAAGGTGGTGTTAATGTTTATGTGTGGAACCAAGTGCAAGCCGATCGGAAGGCAATCCATCCTAACAACTTGATCGTCTTGGCACTTGATTGTTTTTGAGAATTTTGCAGTTTTGATCGAGACGATGTGATAACATGCCAAACAACAGAGACCTCATCAAGACTCAAGTGACCCGATCGGACAGGAACCATCCTAGTCCGACCAGTTAACTGCTCGAGACGTTGTTTCATGTTTAACCCGAAATCGATAAAGAAAGTTAGAAACCATCTTTCAATCCTTTTCACCGTGAATATGTTCAGATCTATGTAAGATCTTTGTTTATTCATGTGGAAATCATCCAGGTCTAAGTTGCTCTTGGTGGATTGAACACAAAACATGAAGTTCATAAGAACCCTATGATGACATCACCCTAGAATACCTCAAATCCGTTGATTTCACGGTTAAAAGTTAAGATTCAAAAGATAGAAAGGTGAAGGAGTGCGTGTAGATCATAGAAGTACAAGATTTAGGTTGAAAACTTACAAGAATTGCGAAAAATCGAGAGAAATAAGCTTGAGAGTGCGGCTGGGTCGAGTGAGAGCTGTCACATCAAGTGATGTGACAACTGAGGGTATTTATAGGGTTTCCCAAAAAGGAAAGTGCATGGGATCGAGTGGGTCACCGATCGGATGGCTGTCCGATCGGGTGGCAATCCGATCGGATGGCAATTCGATCGGTTGACCATCCGATCAAGCGGTCACTCGATCGAGTGGCTCCGACGATTTGAGTTTCGGCGTCTCGTTTCGTGCATTGGGTTTTGCAATGCGTTTCGAGCGAGCAATGCGATAGAATTACCCATTAGTTACACAATTAATCCCAACTACTATATCTAACATACAATCACTACAATTAACTTGCGTTTAGCGTTTGCGATTCGATTGCGATAGAGCTTCGTTTGCGTTTTGATTAATCACCACAATTTAATAAGTAAACATGCACAAGTAACACATAGTTACACACACACGTAAAACATATACAGAACCTATAGTTCGGGTTGCGAATGCGATTGCGATGCAATAAGCGATAAAGCGATAAACATGCGATAAATCTCGATTATTAACAAGTACTCCACATAATACAACTAATGCGATAAAATAAATAGATTATCTACAAGTCAAAGAAGACAAAACAGGAGTTGAGCAAGGAGTGGCAGATCGCAATTAGCAATCTTTTCTTCCTTTGACTTCAATCTTGACTTTGACTTTGACTTTCGAAACACGGGGTGTTACAATATCGGGCAAGTGGACCAATATCAATAAAAAATGCACGAACTTTCAAACCATGTACCAACACAATTTTGCCGGATGGAAAAGTGGAAGCAAGGACGAGAACATTACGCAAGCGGCGCTGGTCGAGTATACAAATGCTAATGGCCATTTCCCGTACCTAAGGTGTTGGCAAATCCTTCGCCATAGCCCCAAATGGGCCAACATCTCTACTCCTAGCGGTCGGTCGGAAAATAAAAGGCCGTTAAAGAGGTCCAAAACAAACGAGTCGGGTGAACCCGAAACGCCAACCTCCGACACTCGAAACACCGAGTTGAACGAGGATAGTCCGGATGAAGAGCTGGTAGAAGAGCTACCAAGATCGGCCGGAAGAAGAAGCCGGTCGAAAAGGCCCGAGTCGTCGTCGATGTCGATGGGAACCGAAATGAGTAACGCATTTTCGGATATAAACAAACGACTTCAAGACATACACGAACTCGGGACTAAACGTATGGAGGAGAACCGCGAAGTGACCGAGACTATGCGGGATAGACAAATGGGCTCACGACTTTGAGTTCTACTCAAAACCGCACGACCACTTAACGGGAAAAGCGTTAAAGATGGCGTTGGCACAAAAGGAGCAAATAGAAAAAATAATTCAGTAGCTCTAATATCATATTGTTACTTTATGTTGATGATATGTTGATTGCAGATTCTATGAAAGAGATACGCAAGTTAAAGAAGCAAATGTCTAGAGAATTCGAGATGAAGGATTTGAGTTTAGCCAAACAAATTACGCAACTCGGACTTCACGTAATAAAGTTGTTATCTTTGGTTTTTCATTTTTTGAAATCTAGCCATAACTTTATCTAAAGAGATGTTCCTAAGCAAGTCTTTCTGAATATAACAAATACAATTATCGTTCAAATTGTCATCACCAATCATATTAGCAACTCGGACTTCACGTACTTCATTGCCGAAAAGCATCTTTCAACGCTTTGTTTTTTTAATAAGTCGTTTCATTAGATGATGATCCTTGAGCTTTGTGTTTGAAATATAGTTCCACTGTGGGATCCATATTTGATATATCCTAAAGTATAGATTAAAGGTTTAAATCAAGAATTCATCAACTAATAGATAACAATTCATCAAAATCTAGTTAATAAAAATTGGTCTTTGAAGATCAAAATCTATATCTATATATCTTATAAACTAAAATCCTATTCAAATAAACTAAACTTATTCAATGAAAATCATGCAAGACTTGAAGATTAGGGGGTGTTTGGTGTTGCGTTTTCAAAAAGATTATGCGTTTTCAAAATAGATTTTGCGTTTTCAAAACTGCGTTTTGAGAAAACATGTAGGTACATGCTTCTCTAAAACTGCGTTTTGGAGGCAGATAATCACGTTTTCGTCCAAACACTTTTTTAGATTATTTATGTTTTACAAACACAATAATCAAATAATCACTTCAAAACGTAATCCCAAACACCCTCTTAGAATAAGTGAAACCAAATTAATTATGGATAATTACCTCAAGCAGAACATAACAGGAGCAGAGGGATGGCTATGGCGATCCCAATATTGTGGCTCTTTTTTCAATCACTTAAAAAAACAATTCAAATTCAAATAAATGGTTTCAAAATGTTAGGCCATGTGTAGTCATAAAGCCCTTTTGGGGGCGTTATGCGACATGTGGCATGACACGTCAGCAAGGGGCTTTATGGGGCGTTATGCAATTTGAGGCCGTAGTCATAAAGCCCCTTTGTCATCATTACTAAATTAATTTTATTTTCATTTTTTAAATAATTTATAAGTTTTATAAAATTAAAAAACATTCCATTAAATAAAAAACAATACATTAAAATTAAAAAAAGTTAAACAAAAAAAAAATTACACCTAAAAAATAAATTTATTCTTCGGTTTCATTTTCGTTCTCTCCTTCTTCCTCTTCGTTTTCTCCAGCATCCAAACCTACGTCTTCAAAGTTCCCGTCTTCGAATTCCTCAACCTCTTCTTCCTCGGAATCTTCGTCGTGATCACTGTTGAATCGAATTGGGCGAATCGCCCAAGCATGCTCAACCAAATCCGCCTTCAACGTGTTATGTATTTCTCTAGATCGCAATAGTTAAGCATTTGCGAGTCTCTCTTCCATTGTCGCTTGGGTTCCTTCGACTAAATCTTCGGGAATATAGTTTTGGCATATCGCTCTTCCATCATCCTCAATGATCATATTATGCAAAATGATGCAAGTATACATGGTCATTCGTATTCTATCCTTATGCCACATGCGACAAGGATTTCTGATAAAATGCCATCGTTGCTGTAGAACCCCAAAACACCTCTCGATATCCTTTCTCGAAGACTCTTGTAATTTTTTAAAATACTTTCTTTTTTCATCGAAAGTTTCAGAAAACGTTTTAACAATAATCGAATACTCAGGGTAGATACCATCGGCCAAGTAGTAGCCATGCTCGTAATCGTTCCCGTTTGCATGAAAACCGGCCTTTGGTATAGTTCCAGAAATGTAGCCCTCTATTAATGGTGAAGCCTCTAACGTATTAATATCGTTAAAACACCCGGCTACACCAAAGAAGGCCGACCAAACCCAAAGGTCGTATGACGCAACATCTTGTAATACCAAAGTTGGCCCATTTTGATCACCCCGTGTATGTTGACCTAGCCATGCGGTTGGACAATTATACCAACGCCATTGACGACAATCCAAGCTACCAATCATGCCGGGTATTCCATGCTTTTCTAGATGCACCTCATATATTTTTTGAAGGTCGTTCCAAGTGGGGTTTCTCAAATAACGTTTTCCATATAACTGGCATATACCTAAAATATAATTTAATATACAAAAGTTTTACTAGTAAGCTACTAAAAAATAAATATATAAAAGTAAATAAATAAAAGACAATAAAAATTACCATAGCAAAAATGTTCCAAGCAATCTCGGGTTGTTTTCTCCGCCATCTTCAAATACTCGTCGTTGATGTCGTACGTGTTTCCGTATGATAATACGCGTAAGGCGGATGTGACCTTTTGAATTGAGGTGTAGCCTAGATATCCTCGCGCGTCCATTCTTTGCTTAAAGAAATCATACCTATTTTCCAAATCATTATTAATGCGCAAAAATAACCTTTGGCTCATCCGAAAACGTCGTCTAAAAACATTCGGTCCGTGAACCGGTGTCGCATCAAAATAGTCTTTCATCAAACGCTCGTTCGCGGCTTCACGATTTCGCAAGATATAGGCGCGTCGCAAGATGGGTCGTGGAGGGGGAGTAGGCCGAATGTGCTCAAATGCTTGTATCACAAAAGTACATGCACTCGTAACCGCTTCTTCCTCGGCCGCGTCTTCGTCGGGCGAAAAAAATTTTCGGTGAATTTCGGTGAAAGAGTCTTCCGACGGGGAACCCATTTTTTTTAATAAGGTGAGACTAGCTTTTTTAAAAATATATAGAGAATGAGAGTGGGAATGTATTGAGTTGTAAAAAAAATGGAAGAGTAGGAAGGTATTTATAGTGTGAAAATTTAAAAAAATTGATTTTTTTTAAATATGACCGTTGTTAAACGGTCAAAAAAATCAAATACTCAACACATGGCGCCGCGAAATTCATCACGCCGTTCTTTTTTTTTTGGGCATAGCGCCCATCGTTTTGGTGTGCAAGGCGCCATCTAGGCGCTATGGGCCTTCAAAGCGCCCCACTACGTAAGGACTTAGTGTTATGCAGGTTTAAAATCGATTTGGCAAAAAAACCCCAGTCTGACCAGTTTTAAAACATGTGGGCCCAAACTGATCAGGGTGAAACAAATTCGGGTGAAACAAATTCAGCACATAAAAAAAAACATACCTATACCAAACTGCCGAGTCTGGGCCGGATCTAAATCAGTTGTCCTAAACCGTTTGTTAGGCTACTAAATTGGGCTCTGAACCGATTCATGAGACTCAAATAAGTTTTTTTTACACTCTCTTAGGATTGATTTTTTTTATTTAAAATTCAACACATAAAAAACGAACTTATACCAAATTGCGGAGTCAGGGCCGGATCCAAATCAGTTGGCCTAAACCGTTTTTTAGGCTGCTAAATTGGGCTCTGAACCGGTTCATGAGACTCAGGCTCTGAACCGATTCATGAGACTCAAATCAGTTTTTTTACACTCTCTTAGGATTGATTGTTTTTTTTGTTTAATTCGGGTAGACTTAGTTGTGGGCTATAAAATAAATCTTATATGATATTTGTGTTTAATTGGGATTAAATCATATATACTAGATTAATATTTATAAACAAGTAAATTCTAACTTAGTTTCTTAAGGGCCCGCCTTAAAATCGTGGGGTTCAGTGTCAAAATCTATAGGGGTCAGTGTGAAAATTGGGGTTCAGTGTCAAAATCTATGGGGTCAGTGTGAAAATTTCTTTAGGGCCGGACAAGATTTTTATGTATACATACCACTAAAAAGATCTATGGTTTTCAAGCATTCCTTATTTCAAGATTCGATATTTGTGGTATCGGTACAAACATAGATAATAAGGGTACTGGTATCACATTGTATATAGAATTTCAAAAATTTTCTTTTGCAATGCATCTTTTTTCTTCATATTATGATATTATAGTACTCATATCAATTTTACATATTTGGTAACCGTGGCCGTATTGTATTTATTACTCGTATCACCTATATCGATACCCGTATCCTTCTGTAATATTCTATCTCTACTCTCAAGTATAAATTCAAATTTCATCAATGGGGTGATGGTCAATTGTCAAAGACAAAAGTGTTAAACACCTTAAGAGATAGATCTTGAGTTTAAGTCACAGACAGACACAAATAAAAGAAATTTGTTGTTAAAAAAAAAAAAAAATCAAATTTCAGAAGATCCTAATGCAATCTTTAGCTTCCTTTCCTATCTTTCATTTCGTAACATATAATAGCGTAAACTCCCCCTTTTTTCTTTCAACATAGCGTAAGTTCCCCCCTTTTGTGATTGCCGCGGCCCGCCGTCGCAACCGCCAATCAACGACGTCGTCTCATCCACCATGACCATCGACCAAAATCCACCAAACTCCACAACACTCCTCAACAAAAAGATTAAGAAGACGAACAACAACATACACAAATCCAACACCCACGTAACTTCCAACTCAGTTTCATCATCATCATCATCATCTTATTGTTCGAAAGCGAAAGGTGTTCGTCTGTTCACTAAGCGTAGAAACCCTAGGTTTTTTAAACGGACCAGAAGCCAAGTGGATGCTCTTGCTCTTCCTCTCGGAATGTCTATTGCTGCTTTTGTTGCCAAGGTTCATTCTTTCTTACTTTTCTGCTTGAGTTTCATTAATCTGTTAGTCTTTAGCTAATAGCGAACCATAGCGACTCACTACCTGTAAGCTAAGATAGCGCCCGCTATTTGGTGTTTAGCACTCGCAATAAAGGGTAGAAAAATTAAAAAAAAATGAAAACTATATTTAAGACACCTACTTTTGTCACTTTCGTGGATTAGGCAATGATGGTTAGAGCCTAGCCTCTTTGCACAGGTGCCAGGCTCTTTCGAGAGCCCACCCGGGTTTTCGTTCCACCGTGTGTTATGCTAGAGAGTTCTGCTCTTGTCGTGGCACAACGACTCTCAAGTGGCAGCGTGAGGTATGGTTTCTCAGGGGAACGCCCAAGCCAAACTCTGAAGCCAGCGTGGGCCAGGTTAAGACAACATAGTCTGGCAGGATTGGGGCAATGGGGCTCTTGAATTTGGGGAGTGCGGTAGCCTAATACAAGAAAGTCGCCGTTCCAAAAAAAAATGTATACAAGTGTTAAAAATACGCTAACTAATCAACTAAGTAAATAAAAAGAATAAAAGGATCCACTATTTATCGCTATAGCGACCCTTCACGGCTTCACCTATATGCTATTCGCTATAACAGGCGCTACTAGCAGTCAGCACTATTGACAACCTGACTATCGTTACTGATCAGTATTTTTTTAATGAAATCGAACAATTAGAAGATGTAGGTTTAGAAATAATAATCTGTTTTTCAAATATTGTATCTTGAATTTGATGGAACAATTTTTTATTTTTTTTTGCATTAGGTGTTGGAGAAGAAAGATGCAACTGAAGAAAAGATGTCTGTAGATCATCTCTCTGAGGTATTTATTAAAAATTGTGATGAAAGTTGTATTTGTAATTAGAGAAATTGTTGTGGATTATCCTGCTGAGAACTTTTCTTTTGGTAATTATGGTAACTCTAAGCCCGGAAACTATCTGCCATTATCCTGCTAACCAAGGGGATCAGGCGCAACTTGTGCTGGGCAGGTGGCCTTCAAGAGGTTATGGTAGGAAACCAGTGGAAGCAAAGATTCGGACATGAGACCTCTGCTATAGTGGAATCATGTGCTTACCACTGCACCACCCCTTGAAGGTTCTGCTGACATGTCGTGTTGGTAAGTTTAGAGGTGTAACAGATAATTTTGTGGATTAATCATGGTTTGGTTTTTTTTTTTTAAATTTTAGAGGAGGCAATATCAAGCTGATTTATGTGTTTTGATTTGGGATATATAAGTTTTAACAACGGGTCAAATGGGTAAGTTTTAAAGCTTGGTTACAAATGGATTTACGAACTGGTCAAAAGTGACTCAAAGCGTATTGAAATGCTTACAGCCTCTCAAAATGGTTTTATTCAGAAACATAGATTTGTACTTTAAGAATTTAGTTTATTTGTGGATATGCATTTTTTAAATGGTTTTATTAAAGATAAACACAACCCGATTTTACTCGTTTTCATGTAAATGAGTTGAAGTTGTCACATTTATTATCCTAATGTACATATGAATTTTATTCTGATCAAAGATTTTTACTCGCAGATATGCACTTTGGCGGTTAAAGAATCATTATCCAATGTAAGATTTTCACTTCCGCTGTCTAAAAACAACCCTTGATTTTTACATTGTAATGTACTTCTTGTAACACATTATTGTACTATTCTTATTGAAGGTCTTTGGCGACAAATTCAACTGCTTTATAAGCAACTTCGAGAGATCATTTCAGAGCACTTTAATGACACTCAGAGTAATCAGCGAATCATCAGGAAACAGAGAACGATCATACATGTACGGGGAAAGTAGCTCAATCGATTCTCGTTTAAATATGAAAGAAAACACATCAACTAATAAATTTCAAGAACAATCAACCATTTTTCGTTTAGATGACTCAAAAAATGGTCAACAGTTGGCATGTGTGCCTCCAAACCAACTGCATTCTGGAGTCGATCTCAGTCGTTCATCCATGCTCACCGCTTTTGAAAAATCTGTAAACGAACAAGCGCGTTCTAACGATCTTAAGGCATTGGAAATCAGTCTTACTATGAAGAAAATGAAACTTAAAGAGGCACAGATTGCTGTTGATTGTGATTCAAATGTTTTGGAGAGATTTAAGTTATCTATGGGCGTCTCAAAAGCTAAGTTTAAAGCCGAAAAGTTTAAAACAGAACTAGAAGACTCGAGACACACTCAACTGCTTAAAAAGTGTGTTGATTGTCTTGTTGCTGGTTTGCTGATTATGCTGGCGTGTCTTGCTTATGGAACTTATATTTATTCCCGTCAAAAACTCATTGAAGCTACCGAATCGTGTATGCCCATCAAGGTATGGATCAAATTGGTTTCTTTTTTCATCAATTTATGATATTTAATCATTTGTCAGGATTTACATTTTGGAAGTAAGTATCTAATTTAGTGTTTGGCTAAAACGTATTATTAAGAGTAAATTACACAGATGGTCCCCGTGGTTTACCAAAATTTTGGATTTGGTCCCTAGCTTCCCAAAAGTACACAGGTGCTCTGTGTGGTTTGCACTTTGTAACGCATTTAGTCCCTAACTTGGACATGCTGAAACCTTTAGATTTGTTGGTTGGGGACTAAATGTGTTACAAAGTGCAAACCACAGGGACAATCCGTGTACTTTTGAAAAGCTAGGGACCAAATCCAAAATTTTGGTAAACCACCGGGTTCATCAATGTACTTTATTATTAATAATTTGTAAATTTAAATAATTTGATGAATCCTCTTTTAACCTAATTCAAGAGGCTTTTATTGCATCTCAGTTCTCACATATGGTTTTTGGTTACTTTATGTAATAGTTTATTTAATAATCAAAATTTGTCCAACACGTAAATAACTGATATTTGATTATTACAATGTAGAACAGTAAAAACATATCCAAACACTAACCAGTGTAACTCGTTTTATCATAACTTATTATGATAATGTGAAATCACCTCGTAACATTCTTTTAACCCAATTTGAGAGGCCTATACTTAGGGCTGTTCACGAGCCGAGCGGACCTTTGCTCGTGCTTGGCTCGTTTACAAACCGAATCGAGCAGAGCGGCTCATTTAAAACCGAGCCTCAAATCAAGCGAGCGTTTTTCGAGTAGTAAATATTCCGAGCGAGCGTCGAGCGAAATTCGAGCAATTTGGACAACCATGTTGCCCGATTTAAATTTACTGAGAGAGATAGTGACAATGTTTGGTCTCAAGTTTTTATGTCTTTAAAAACATGCATATTTCATGGTATAATATTTTTCTTATGAATAACAATGTTGTGGCCGACGAGGAGATGATCATATTGAACGAACAATTACGTTGAGAGCAGGAGACGATCGACTTAGGGTAACGACATGAAACATTGAGGCGATAAGCAGCCTGTTGTTTATTGATTTAGGGTTTAACTTTTAGATTTGATATTAATTTTTTTATTGGCGTGGTTGGTCTAGTAGGTATAGATAGATGTAGTTGTAAATTTGTATATAGTGGACCAAAATCTAATATAGTGGTATATATAAAACTACAAATTTAATTTACATTATAGAGGTAACCTCTTAATGGAACCATTAAGAATTTTACCAATGAGAAGGTAGAAGAATGTGACATGTGATGATTTACCATTCAGAGGTTACCTCTTAACCATTCAGACTTGAGGTTACCTCGTATTCATTCAGAGGTTTTAGACCATTAAGAGGTAGCATCTGAATGGTCATTAAGAGGCTACCAAACAGCCCCTAAGTATATCTGTATGTGTAATGTGTGTATATATATAGGTGCGTGTGTATATATATGTATAATTTATATTTGTGTATATGTATGTGTATATACATGTTTATATATGTACATGTATGTGTATATGTATATGGATATGCATATGCATATGCATACTAATTAAAAATAATAATTCAAGCCGAACCGAGCCGAGAGGACCTTTGCTCATGCTTAGCTCATTTACGAACCGAACCGAGCGGAGCGGCTCGTTTACAACCGAGCGTCAAATCGAACGAGCATTTTTCGAGCAATTTCCGAACGAGCGACGAGCAGCGAGCGATTTGAACGGCCCTACTTATACTACATTTCACAACCTTTTTTTGGTCATTTGTATATTATTTTTTGTTAAATAATCAGAATTATCCAAATAATACACTAATACTGATTTTCTCATTGTCACAACTTCAAACAGAAAAAGCACATACAAAAACACACATCTAAACACATTTTTAATCATTTTTTTTGTTTTCAGGAATCGAGTTCATGGTGGATCCCAAAACCAATGGCGACTTTCAGTTCAGGGTTACAAATCTTACGGTGTCAAGCTCAAGTAATAAGTCGAATGATATTCGGCATATTAATAATTATCGGAATCATGTGTCTCCTCATTCAACGCTCTGGAACTGCAAATCAAACAATGCCAGTTACATTCATACTTCTACTACTGGGTGTCGGGTGCGGTTTTGCAGGAAAGTTTTGCATAGACACATTGGGAGGAAGTGGGACCCATTGGCTTTTGTTCTGGGAACTTCTTTGTTTGGTTCATTTATTTGCAAACGTTTGTACATCAATGTTGTTCACTTTGCTTCATGGGCCGGTTACAACGGTAGACCGGTCAATTAGCCATAAGTTATTTCCGTACTGGTTCAGGCGAGTGGTGTTTTATGCTGCTATGATGGTGTACCTACCTTTGCTATGTGGCTTGATGCCGTTTGCTGGGGTCGGTGAGTGGCTCTATCATTTTGCTTCACTCGTGACGGATCGTGTGTCGGAATAAATATGTAGAAATATAAGGAGGTCATGTAGTGGTCTATTTATGTTTTGTGATTGGTTTTTTTGGAATGTTATGTGTAAAAAAATCGCTTATATTATGGTTCTATTGTGTTCATGCTATTGTGTGCATTTTTGTGATGGTAACAACATGCGGTTGTTATATATGCAGCTTTATATGTTTTTGATTATATATTATCTGCCTACAACATTTTTTAAACTGACCAAGAATTGTTATAATGAGACTTAATATCTAGACAAAAAAGCTTTAAGATGTATACGGTCTGTGTTGAGGGGAGAATTTATTTTTTAGAAGAGATAATACAAAAATGTAGATGCACATTCTTGGTTAATACAAAGTTTAGTGGAAAAAAAGTGGTAGTTTGCGATTATGTAACCGATGTTATGTATCATGGTTACAACAATATATATAGGGTTGGGTTATTGTAAAAAGAGTGTGTTTTGTGAGAAATGTAGGAATGGATCTATACCTTTTAATCTATAATTTAACTAGTCTAAGATCCTGCGAGTTTTGCAGGTGGACTAACACAAATATATAAGTTAAAATTATTGAAATAATACTTTTAAAACAAACCATCACCATGTGATCATGAACCCATATTTGTTAAAATTTGTTTTGACATGAAACAAACTAATACATCTTAAAAAAATGACCCATTTAGATGGTAACTATCCGATCACGAACCCATATTTGGTCGGATTTTGTTTGGTCAGATATTTTTTAATCTGAACCAAATCAATACTTTCTTACACCACATTTAATGTTTTATCTGTAGTCTTCCCTTTGTCTAATATTAGCATTGTTGACATAAAATTTGATATAAAACAAACGTTCCATTACTCATCTAAATAATAAATTATATTGAACCGAAAAAATGTATACGAAAAAATCACAAGTCGTTATAGAGGTGCATGCACCAATATTTCCTTCGGATATTATTTCCGCTCTATCCTTGGTTATACAATCTTTTTAAGAAGAATTCAATGTACTTTCGTCTTTCTAGATTTGATGAGAGATATGAAGTGAGGAGAGAAAATATTGTATAAAGCAAAAGATAAAATAATAACAATCATTCTGTTATAATTTTTTATTAAAACATTAATATTAAATTTACTTTACAACTAAAAAATCTTTAGATACAAATATAAATTACAAAAACTTTGACGTAGCAATGCATTCTCTTATGTTGTCACATAGTGAACGAATAAGTTGATGGCAATCCAACTTAGCCATTCAATATTGCTCTACAATTTGATAGAATTTGCATCCTAAAAGCACTATGCAAGTAGCAAGGTAGGCTTCATTAGCCATAGTGACATGACATATTAACCAACATTGTAACCACTTCCTCCTCGTGTTAAGGGGTATTAAATGGATTATTTGTTAACATGTAAACCGGATGTAAAGATATTGAATTAATTATTCTTTTTCTTTTTTAGCCTAAAACCACTAAAAAATAGGGTTAAATGAAGTTAATAGGATTAAACCATTTGCTTGGAGTAAGGTATGGTGAAACAGGGGAAAATGAGTGATGCGACACTTAGGCTAAAGGGTGAGGTCTTGACCCTCATGACCCTCCACGTAGGTGTCATGTCACCCAGCTCTAATCCATTATCCAAAACCACTACCCTAAGGGTGTCGTTATTTTAATTTAAAATAAAGAGTAAATTACTTTTTGAGTCCTTGCGTTTTAGTGGTTTTAACCATCTGAGTTCAAAATCAAAATTTTTAATGCCCTGAGTCCTTAGATGCTTTTTTGTATCCATTTGAGTCCAAATTTTAACCATTTGAGTCCATTTTTTTAACAAAATTAGACTCAAAACGTTATAAAATGAACGGTTAGGGACTCGGGCGTTAAACTTTTTGATTTTAGACTCAAACGGTTAAAACTACTAAACTTTTTGATTTTAGACTCAAATGGTTAAAATATACAGGTACAAAGATGTGATTAATAAATTACCCTCGAAGTGCAGAGGCTAATACCCCATTCTTCTTTTGAATATCTTATTGTGCTTTCTTTGGCTTCTCGTCTCTTGCTTCGCCTACTTTGATCATCTTCAACTCAACAATCTGAATGGTATTCGGTTACATAAAAGAAAAATGAAGAGTGTTTTACTTTCAAAATGCAATCAAGGAAGCATAATAATTTGTATAATAAATCATAAATTACCAAGTCTTTAGGTATATCTAGATCTATAGATCTTTACTGTTCTCCAAGATATCACTTGAAACTTGCAGAGTTTCTAAGTCATCATCTACATCTGAATCTTGAAAATGATTGAAATACTCTTCAACGTCTTCTTGCACCTTTTTCTAAACTTAAGAATCATCTTGCAATGGCCAATCATATGTGTCGTAAGTCCAAATCCCACATTTGCCTACATACCGCTCGGATTGATTAATAGCGCCACTAAGAATTAGCATCACTATACTTGAACAAATAAAAAACAACGAATCACTTAAAAAACAACATTATACATAACACATTCACAAATTAAGCATTCAAACCCATTTGATATCTCGTCATATATAAACCTTTTGTGGGATTAAGAATCATCTCCCCTGCAAACAACCATACTTGCATCCAAATAGGGCTCTGATGTATTGACCAGGTTGAATAAGCATCAATTGCAGAAGTTACCATCTTTTCTTTTGACCGCCAGAGATTCCCTTTCTCATAGCATCTCCAAACATGGTAACCTAGAATAACATGATAATAGAAAATAATCAACATATTGTTCATATCCATATATGAAATAGTATGTAATAAGCTCATATCAGCTAAAAGAAGCTTTTTAATCTTTTAGCTCCTGATTTCTCTTTGCTTCTTTCTCCATTGCCTTCTCTTTCGACTCCTCATGATTACAAATCATGTTGTGTTAGAAGAAACCCAAAAAGAAGGTTTTTAATTTGTTTCATAAGCGGGTCGTTTTAAATCAACCTGTCACCAGGCTGTTTAACATTCCAGTTAAACAATTCAAATATAAAAAATTATTAAAAATATCACAAAGTAATGATTACACTTCTACATGTTTAGCCTATTACATAGAATAATTTCTAGAATGTATACATGTTCCATAAAGATGACATGTTAGTGATTCAAATTCAAAAGGGAAATTTGTATGCCCATTGCCAAACAATCAGATTGTTTTCACTTGCTTTTCTCTTCCTAAATCCTATTTGTATGCCCATTATTCAAATAAGGAAAGGGTCATTCTTTAAAACACCAAAAAAATAATTTCATATGTGTAAATACTTATGAAATATCATATTGTCCACCTTTTTTAAATCAACTCGGTTTTCATGTATACCCTACAAACTTTAGAAATATCATATATATACCCAACAAAAAACTAAAATATCATGTAGCCCCATAAAAACTAATTAAAATATTGTATTTACCTAGATCATTATAAACAATTCACAAAACGAATGCTGAGTTTTATGTTTGGTGGCCAGAGATGCTGAGTATTAGGGTTCGTGAATGTTGACCGGACGAAATAAAAGGGGAAAAAAACCTTTAGGCTGGATTTGCCAAAGAAACTGGCCTGAAGTATGGATATGATGGGTCGTGGCCATAACTTGTTTTGCTTTATTAATATGTATAGATACAAATATTGTCTCATCAGCATATGCATAAACGTTGTCTTCCCAATGCCATTATCACCAAGCATTACTATGATCCGAGAGTGAGTAAATTCACCCTCAGCAATTGTAAGTTTAAAACCACCTTGCATTTTAGACATAGTGGGGTATCTATAGCGTGCAGTTGTTTCAATTTCTTCAGCACTCTCCTATCGTGTCTCAGCTACCTATTCACCATAGAGCATTGAGAAAAAAAGTTAGTTCAAACGCGATCAATGATATTGAAGATAAAAATAGGATAAGCCTACAATGCCGTAAGAGAACAAGAACTCCAACAATTCAACCCACTTTGTGATTTTTTGAAAAAAATGAATAAATTGAAGAAATTGAGTAAATTGAAGATAAAATTAGGATAAGCCTGTAATGTCAGTTCAAACGGTAACAATTCAACTAAAAATAAACTTCTTTTACTCAAAACTATATTCTTTTCTTTAATATAACTTGAAAAAAATACTCAAGATCCATGATAAATATAAGCAAAAAGACTACACTACCCCAAATGCAAATACATATGATAGTTGAAACTCTAGACTTGTTCAAGCATATTTCATTTAACAATATCATGACACAGCTTCACTGCAAATTAAAGTCAATTTTTTTTCATATATTATTGTTCAATATCCAGATTAATTGCTTATATCCATAGATCAAGCGTTAAACGGAAAATCATGCATTTATGTTAAGATATTTGGATTTCTGTAACTGGAAGGGCTGCATAATAAAGAGTTAGAACAGTCATACATTTCGGCATCTCAACACGTTCCAGCATTGTAATTCGGATTCATTCCAAATTAAGGCTTTTAAGCACATGCTAATATTCAAAGCATCAATATAACTTCTAATTGAAAACCAAGAAACAATGGTAAAAATAACGTTATTGACAGGAATTGGTTGGTATGATTGTAAATTTGTAATTGCAAACTATGTATATAAAGGGAAACCGAAGAGCTTCCTTATTTTTGGAGGATAAAATGGGTGCATCAGATTGGTAAGTCTAATGCTAACCATAAGTTAGACTGACTTGCCAAAATTATCATTAAAGGGGTAGGTTTTAGCTTTTCTTTCAAAGTCTACCAGGTAGTGTTCTGTGACGAGTAGTCCGTAGGACAACCCTTAAGTGATATAAATGATAATAAAATCCTACATTTAATCGAGTAGTTGTCTAGAATTAGATAACTACGGTTGTTTGTGTTTCAGGTACAATTGGGAGCTTAAAATGGAAGGAACACCGAGAATAAATGAAAAAAAATCAATTTTTGGAATTGAAGAATTAAGAGGATAGCATGATAGAGGACGAAATTACGAGAACGTAGGCGAAAACAGTGAAGAAAACGGAGTTGAAACGAAAAAGTTATGCTGAAAACAAGTTTTCATGTTGAAGGCTGCCGTAGGCTACGGCAAGGGTCGTAGCTTACTGCGCCGACTGGCATTTTTTGTCACCGTATGACAGTTTAAAGACACCGTAAGCCATTCCAAGCCACCGTAAGCTACGATGGCCACCGTAGATTACGGCGCTGACCTGCGTAAATGTGTAACTTCCACCTTTTAATGCGGATTTATGGTGTCTTTTCATGTCCAATCAATCCCATTCGGTTACATACACTTTGGAGACGAATTTTGGTTGTTCTTTGGAGCTTGAAGACATTAGGAATCATTGTTCTTATGTTTCTAACTTATTTTGAAGATCAAGACTTTGTTATGATGTTTGTTAAAGCCATGAGTGGCTAAACTTGTTATGATCATCTTTGGTTGAAGGTTATGTAAGACTTTGTGCTTGAATTCCTTATTTCTAGAATAACAAACTTTATCTTTATGATTTATTTGTTATGGTGTGTGATTAGTTGTTAGTAAATTATTGATTCTTATGCTAACCTAGTTTGAAACCATACGTTCATTGTGCCATTGGCAATCGAGATATCATGGGTAGAATTAGGATTGGGTAAGGTTAATTAGTCATCGGGTAACAAACTCACGTACTAGGAATCTGAGTACTTAGTTCCCTTTTATCACAACAAGTCATCACACATGAACTATGTCTATGTAGTTCTTTCTAGTGGATTGAGAGCACAAACGTCGAAGCAAACCGGAAACTAAAGATGGTCATTTGTCTCTAAATTGTTTACAAACCAAAACTTTCATTTTGCAATTAGAATAGTAACCTTAGTTTTAAAACTCAAATCAATCAAACCAACTCTTGAACTTTACTTCCATTGCAATTAATCTAATTTAGTTAACTTAAATAAACTTTGAAGTAACACATATTCCACAAACTCCCTGTGTTCGATACCCACTTGCCACTAACTATTTAGTAGTAATTGGATTAAATTTGATTGTGACCACGACACCATGCCAAATTTTGGCGCTGTTTCCAGGGAGTGGTGCGCAACGTGTGTTATTTTTGATCTTTTTAAGTTTGTTATTTTTCTGGTTTACGCTGGGTGTGTTAGTGTGCAGGTATTTACAGGTGCATGCGTACTAGGAGCTCTCACAAGCTATCACCATTGGCATTTGATCCGGAAATTGAACGAGCTTTGAGAAGAAACAGAATCTTGCTACGTGAAAATAAAATCAGTGGTTCACCAACAACACCTACTACACCAGTTACACCAATCAGATACATGGATCCACCACCACCACCACCCACTACGGGTGAACTTACACCACCTTTTATACCATCTTCAACACAACCATCACCAAATACTACCATTCCTACATCCACACCAGAAGTCAAACCAACCAACACCACCTTACCCGAAAATACTCAATCCGAATACTCTTTCGGTTACAACCCTACATCATCCGCTGTTCCAGCTCTATCAACATTTTCCCAACATCCGGTCAACCTTCATCAGCATACCAAATGCCACCATCCAATTTATTCCAAACCGGTCCATCTATCATCCATTCCGCTCCATTTCATTCACAGTTTCAACATACTTCAGGATTAAGACAAGATGGGTTCGATGATGGATATGAAGAAGATTTTGGGGGATATGATGAGGAAGGTTACATGTATGGGGGTGATGGAGATCAAGGGGAGTATACTTATGTGCAAGGTCAAAGTCAAAACCAAAGAATGGCAAGTGTTGGTAGGATTCCTAAACAACAAATCATACCTCAACAATTGCCACCACAAGGTCCACCAGTGCAAAGATGTGTTCAACAACCTCATGTGGGGCCAAGGTTTCAACCACCTCCACAACAATTTGGGCCTCCACGACCACAAGCTCAAAGACCAATGGGTCCTGTACACCCAAGAGTTCGGGTGGGTGTACCAAGAAGACATCTTCTAGAACATGCAAGAGGTATAAAAGCACATTTTAGACCGGTGATCACTCATAATCCTTCACCAGTAGTTATCCCTCAAAATGAACAAGGAAGGACGTTCGAAATTCGAAGCAACTCGTTACAAAGTTTGCCAAAATATAAGGGTCTAGCAACGAAGGAGCCTTATTTTCATTTGGAGGCTTATGACTCGATTTGCAACACTCTTGGGAGTCAAGGATTTTCGGCCGACGATGTCAAATTGGTACTATTCCAATTTTCTTTGGAAGATGTAGGATCGTTTTCAGACTCGAACGAGTCGATCAGAAGAGTTTATGCTTGATACGAAAGGCGGAAACAGACATATCAAGTTCAATTCAGCAAGATATACACTTTAACTGTCGATTTGATTAATTTGACCACGTATTACAGCAAGACGACACTTCGGCAGCACTTCGGTACACAAGCCGGAAAGTTACAAATGAAATCAAGGCATGGGTATTTATAGGCTGCTAATTCCGCACGGAAATAACATAAACGAAATTACCGTTCACACGGAATTAAGTTCCGTATGGAATTAACTTGTAATTTCGTACGGAAGTACCCTAAGGTAATGTGCGGAATTACCTCCAAACCCACTTTTGACATTTTCTCGTACAATGTGCCCTGATCTATCTATCTAAATACAAGACTCGATACAAGACGAAGTCGATAGACGCATGCACTAATAGACTCCCCCTCGAATGTTGACGAGTCTTCAGTGTCGAGTCTTCAATCTTCAGTCTCTATCAGTCCTCTCGAACTCCTTTGAAATATCTGACACTGTAAAGCATCCTCAAATCTCTCTCTCTTCACTTCTCTATCATCACCAACAGACTCCCCTTGAACAAATAATCTACCCTCGGATGTTGATTTTTAACGAATCAGGTTCACAAGCTGGCTCTCAAGTCTTCTAATTCTGTTGATCAGATCTCTTGATTCCTTAAGTTCATCAGCATCATCAGTTTGCGTGAACTTTAGCTTCAGGATCGATACTTGGCTCTTGTTCAAATCACAGAGTTCTCAAATATCGAAACCTGGCTCTCTATCAATTAGAATCAGGATCTGAAACCTGGCTATCCTGCACATTCTCTTCATCACAATAAATTTCACAAATTTATCATTTGACAAATTTATTCACCACTTGTAGGAATAAAATGATTTAACATATAAGAGCTTCTGCTGACCACTTGTAGACAAAAACTTCCAAAATTTTACTCATTTTAAACAAACTCCCCCTCAAATTGATATTCATCATGTTTAGCACTTATAATTTTGAAAATCAACTTTTCAACACCAGTTGTCAAAAATCTTTTTGTATTTTTAAAAAATTTATGCTAAAACACACTAAAATCTTTTTGGGTTTTTGTTTTTAACAAGAAGTAGTAAAGAAATATTTACAGACAATATTTTTGTGAGTTTGTGTAAGAGGATCATATCAGTTTGAGACAAATCACTAACACCGTTAGGCTTTAAACATTTTAAGTTTTAAACAATTCACCTAGATTGTCAGTATACTGATCCACTTAAATTTTCACACAAAGTTCAACTGTTTCGAGATACGAGATTAGTGTTTTAATATACTTTAAACTATTCGCGTGTCCCACCACTTGAATATACTCCCGTATCCAAATCCCAATATTCAGTCTTACAGGTGAGTATACCTAGATGATATCTGTAAAAGGGTTAAATGCGAAACCGTGAGAGCTCAGGTCAGAACTTCCATTCAACAAAGAGATGACGGCTCGTCTTTTGGTGTGTTCCCTTTAGAGAATCTTTTCTTCAACAGCACATGATTAGCATTTTTCAATGTTTCATCATTTTTGTACCGAGGGTGATGCTATTTTTCAAGCAAGCAGAAAGTATTATACAGGGACTAGGCCATTGGTTCCGCAAAATCAGAAGTCCCGGGATAATACCCCAGATATCACTGAGTATAAAGACCTAGTATCTCAGAAAGAGGGATCTTTCAAACAAGATTTCGGGGGTTACCCATATATCCGAGAGATGTTCCCCACGATATAAGTAAGTTTGAAATTTAGGTTTATATCTCGAACAATTTATCAAATGAGTAAAACCTACTGACACATCCACAGTGAGATCGTTTATCACATTTGACTTTACAATTCTTTAGCGTGTTGTGATAGTCCACTGATGTACTATCATTTCCTCTTTTCTCAACAAAAACTCATTTTTGATTTTTATCATGTTTTTGGATTTTTTCAAATTTTCTAATGTTTTTGGATTTTCTGAAATTTCTTACTCCCCTTAAAATTCAAAAACATTTAAAGAAAGTTAAAAACAAACTATACAAGAAAAATGACAACATATGTGAATTGCTTCAAATCGCCATCCACTTGGCATAAACAATCAGAACTCCCCCTTACAACAAACTATTTTCCCATTATGATTTCAAAACACTTAAGTTCGTTTTAATCAAAATGGTTTTTCCGGAAAATAAGTTTTGTTGATTTTACCATTTGTAGGATAGGGATAAGATCATCACTTTGTTTCTTTCTTCTTTACAATGAATTAAACCCCATTTTTTAACCACTTGTAGAAAATCAAGTACAATTTAATGTCCCTGATTTACCACTTGTAGATCAAACCAAATACCACTTGTAGGTATGCACAATCAAACCTGATACAAAGAATGATGCCGATTCCTGCTCCACTCTTACCAACCTGGGAGCTCCGGCAAGTCAGGTTTTGTAGGATCGGATTCTGACCTAAACGAGTCATTCAGAGGCTTTCTCCTTGGTTTCAGGTGCGGAATAACAAGAAACTAAGGTAGAAATAGCACGCAAATCACTTTAACTACTTATTTATTGATCTGACAATCTTTTACAGCTCAAAACTCGCACCGGCAGCACCTCGGTACAATTTCACCACCTCGTTACATCTGAATCGCTCATTGACCTATTTATAGGTGTTTGGGTTCGCTTATTGGACAGGCCCAATAAGCGAACCAGACATTTGTCACTCGAGCGAACCCACACTTATGACACTCGAGCGGACCCAACACAATGTCACTCGAGCGGACCAGTTGTCATGCCGTTCGAGCGAGCCTTACCTAATTGGACCAATGAGCGGGCCTAACTATTACATGTTTTCTCGTTTTCCGTTCATTATACAATCAGTCCTATTCTAAGACTCGAACGAAGATGTAGTCGACAGACAACTGCACCAACAGACTCCCCCTTGAATATTGACGGAATCTTCAGTGAGAGTCTTCAACATGACATTCTCGGATATTGCTCAGTCTTCTTCAAGAATTCTGCCTGGATCTTTCTTTGGCTATAACTATCATCAGACTCCCCCTATCATCATGCTAGGATCGCTGTCCGGGATTTGTTACCACCATTGAAATCATCTCCTGGCTTTATCTCTTCAAACTTCTTCTCAGGATCTGATGTTTTTCCCGGCTTTCCGTAGCAACAGGATCAGAAACCTGCACAACTCAAACAATCTATCACAAACAAATACAATTGTGATTCAACTTAATGAATCAACTAATCAGTTGATACTTTTTACAATTAAACACTGATCACAAATTTGAAACATTCCAATTTTTGATTCAACCTAATGAATCATTTTAAACATTTCAAACCACTTAACCAACCTGTCTGTTCATCAAGTTTAACCTTTGAGATTTTGAAAATCAGCTCTTCAACTTCAGTTGTCGAAAATCTTTTTGGATTTTCAAATTATGAAACATAAATGCAAAGACAGAAATTTAAATGCAGAAATGAAATATGTACAAACATATTTTTGTGAGTTTGTGTGAGAGGATCATATCAGTTTTGAGACACATCACACGCACCGTTAAGCTTTTAGACATTTTAAGTTCTAAATGATTCACGTTGATTGACGATATAGTTGTCCTCTTAAATTTTCATACAATTTTCAATCTATTCAGGATACTATTTAAGTGTTTTATGAACTTAGTTCAATTCATGTGTCCCACCTCTTGAATATACTCCCGTATCCAGAATCCCAATATTCAGTCTTACAGATATGAATACTACAATGATATCTGTACATAAATTAGGGGAAAGATGCGAGAACTGAGGGATCTCAGGTCAGAACTTCCGTTCAGCAGAGAGATATCAGCTTCGACTTAGCAGTGTGTCCCCTTTAGAGGATTTTTTCAGCTACAACAGATGATTATCAATTTTATTGTCTAATCAGCTGAGGGCTTTATGCTATATTTCAAGCATTTTGGATAAAGTATTAGCCAAGGACTAGGTCAGAACTACCGTTCAGCAAAAGTCCCGGAATAATACCCCAGACATCATAGAGTATTAACACCTAGTATATCAGAATACGAGACCTTTCAAACGAGATTTCAGGGGTTACCTATATATCCAAGTAGTGTTCCCCACGAATTTCACAAGTTTAAAATTTTAGGTTTATATCCCGAATAAATCTACTAAATGTACAAAAATCTATCGTCACATCATCAGTGAGACCGTTTATTACATTTGACATTACATTTCTTTAGCGTGCTGTGATAGTCCACTGATTTACAATCATTTCCTCTTTTTCACAACAAAACTCATTTTTGCAATTTTTCAATGTTTTTGTCATTTTCAAATTTTCTGATTTTTTTAAAATTTTACTCCCCCTAAAATCAAAATACGTTTCTATTTTGATTTTCTGGGAAAATTTGAAACAAACTGTACAAACATGACAACCGATGAGAATCACTTCAATTCTCCATCCACTTGGCATAAACAATCAGAACTCCCCCTCACAACAAACTATTTTCCCATTGTGATTTCAAAACACTTAAGTTTATTTTAATCAAAATGGTTTTTCCGGAAAATATAAGTTTGTTTACCAAACATTTTAGGTATGGGGTTACTTCATCATCTTGTTTTTCGATCAGATGTAGGAAAATCCAAGTACAAATTAATGTCCTTGATTTACCATTTGCAGTTCAGAATCCTCTGTACCACTTGCAAAACATAAACTCATCTAAATACCTCTTGTAAGAAAAACACATACAAACCTTTTTACCGTTTGTATGATTGACATTACCGAATAGATTTTGAAAAAGATGCCGATTCATGATCCACAATACCATCTTGGGATCTCCGGCAATTCCTGCAAAATCTCAAATACTGATTTAGAAAGATGCCGATTCATGCTCCACTCTTACCAACCTGGGAGCTCCGGCAAGTCAGAATTTTTCATTTAAACAGATTCACCCAAGCCTGACCAGCCTTGGGTGATTTCGAATTCTTGTTTAACAATGGTGGAAAGTTTTTCTCATCCATTGTTAAACTAGAATTCTCGACCTTTACCTCAACACATGGCTCTTCTGGTTTTGACGAACCAGAATCATTGCCTGCAGATGGCTTCTCTGACTTTGATGAGTCAGATTCATCGCCTGAAGGTGGCTTGTCTGACTTCGGCATGTCAGGTTCATCGCCGACCTTTTCCTTCTTCTTCTTCTCCTCTTTTGTCCCCAGATTTGTATCTGATGAATTCTTTTTGCTTGTCTTTACAGCTGAGGGAGTAGATTCATCAGAACTTTTTTTCTTTTTGTCCCGTGAATCCGAGGACAAAATCTTTTCGAGATATTCTCTCGCTTTCTTTCTCTTTTTCCTCAGTCGGTCTTTCTGCCCCTGAGAAAGCTTCACTTTTGTTTCTTGAACTTTAGGTTTTTTGACCTTCTGTTCTTTGACGTTTTGGCCCGAAGCTTTCAATCTATGGGCTTGACAACGACTGGTTTCTTCTTTGCCATTTTCTGAGAACTGGCCCTCAATCTGTCATTCGATCTTCTTGGGCAATCTCTGGCAATGTGACCTTTGATATTGCAATAAAAGCACCTCCTGGTCTCATAACTCCAATACTGGCAGTTAACAGCAATATGCCCCTGATAGCCGCAGCTGTAGCACACCCTGTTATCGTACCAGTTACCACCTTTACACCAAACGCTCAGATCATAGCATTGTCTGGCTTGGTGATATTCTTTTCTCAAGTTTGCTGGTTTTGACTTTTCAGCACTGTGGTCCAACCTGCACCACTTATTACCAACATTTTTTGAATTTTCATTTTTTTCTTTTTGTAAATTTTCATTTTGATTGGACGATCGATTTGATGAACTTTTATTATCTTTTTGTTTCTGTTCCACTTTCTTCTTCAAAGGTCTTTGTTTAGAACATTCACCTTTTTCAGTTGATTGTAGAACAGTTTTCTGAAATTTTTCTTTTGATTTCAAAAATAATTTTTGTTTTTCTAATTTTTCATTTACATTATCAGATTTTTCATCACAATCTTCAACTTTGACATTGTCAAAGTTTGTGACATCGTCACTTATTGGAATAGAATTGATTGGTTTTGGACAAGGAAAATTCAAACTGTCTGATTTAGTCACAAAACCTATCAATTTCTTCTCAAGTTCATCAATTTTGTTCCTTGAATTCTCAGCTTCACTTTCAAGCTGAGATATTCTCCCAAAATGAGACTTGATTGTCTTCTCGTTATCATTCTTCAAATTTTCAAGAACAGATTTATCATTCATCAAAATTTTTATCTGTTCCTGAAATTTTGATTCATTCGCTTTCAGATTCTTGTTTTCAAGCTTAATCCAGAAATCTAAATCTTCTGAAGATTTATGTTTGCATTCAAGCTCTTTTTCCAACTCTTTGATTTTCTTTTGAGCACATTCACCTTCTTTTTCAAGTTCTATAATTTTCTGAAGATGGGAATTTAACATTTTCTGTTTTTCAATGTTGTTTTTACTGAACACATTTCTCCCATCTTCAAGAATTTTCATTTGCCCTTTAAATTCTTGATTTTTCAATGTCAAATTGTTAAAATCATTTAACAGTTTGTCATTTTCTGCTTTTAGTTTCTCACAATTTTCATGTAACCAAAGAATCTGGTTTTCAGCAGTGTGCTTCTCGTCTTTCAACTTTTTGACTTCAGATGCCAAACTTGCCATGTCTTTCACAAGTTTGTCATTATCAGTCTTGACGTTATCGCATCTTGAGCACATTGTTTCATACTTCACCGATTCTTCAGCTTTTGGAGCTTCTTCTTCCTTTGCTATGAATGTACCTGCACAAAAGATTTTAACGAAATCAAGAGGATTTCCATTATTATCAATATAACAACCTCGTTTGAAATCGTATTTCATCACATATTTTGCTCTGACACATTTAGCAACCCTTTTATGCATCTCTTCAATCACATCTGAACTCAGATCTAGTACATTATTCTCCAAAACCTTGATAATTTCTTTCTTTTTCTTTCTGGTTTCAAGTTCATGAGCTTTAAGTTTGCTGATGAATTGATTTAGAGGTAGTTTTGAAAAATTTGCATCCTCCCTTAAATTTTTCAAACATTCATCCCATTCAATCGGTAATGCATCTGCAAACTTCTCTAATTTCTCAGCATTTGACGGATATATCTCATGATCTTTCAAATAATTCAGTAAAACACCATATCGGTCTTTAAGATCATCCAACGTTTCGTCTTTCAGACACACAAAATATTTAAACCTTTTTGCCCATCCATCTTTGCTTACTTTTCTATAACCCTCATCTAGAAATCCGTGATACCAATCATTAAATTTTTCAAAATAATAGTTCTCCTGTTCATCAAACATCATTGCCATTTTTCACTAAAACCCGACACTTGTTTGTTGACTGATAAGCGAACCAAGGGTGACAGAAAAGCGGACCAGATTGTTGACCCGGTCGAATAAGCGGACCGAACAAGACCTAATAAGCGGACCGGACCAAACCAAATAAGCGGACCAGATTGACAGACGAGCGGACCGGTTTGTTCAAATGAGCGGACATCGGATGGACCAAATAAGCGGACCGACCGATCTGATTTTGGAGCGGACCAATGTGATTCGACCGAAAGAGCGGACCAGACTTGTGCAGTTCGAGCGGACCAATCTCAATCGACCGAATAAGCGGACCGCCAATCGGACCTCATTTTTCTTCGAATTTTTACACCAAACTTTCAAGGGTTTATCTCTGTACCATTGCGCACTGTGAAAATTTGAGCGAATTCCGACCGTAAAATCTCGGTCTGACGAAGAAAGAAGGTGTAGAAGCAAGAAAAAGTGACGAAATCCGGCTATTTTCTGCAAAGAACCTCCTCCTGTGCTCTGATACCAATTGTAGGATCGGATTCTGAACTAAACGAGTCGTTCAGAGGCTTTCTCCTTGGTTTCAGGTGCGGAATAACAAGAAACTAAGGTAGAAACAGCACGCAAATCACTTTAACTACTTATTTATTGATCTGACAATCTTTTACAACTCAAAACTCGCACCGGCAGCACTTCGGTACAATTTCACCACCTCGTTACATCTGAATCGCTCATTGACCTATTTATAGGAGTTTGGGTTCGCTTATTGGACAGGCCCAATAAGCGAACCAGACACTTGTCACTCGAGCGAACCCACATTTATGACACTCGAGCGGACCCAACACAATGTCACTCGAGCGGACCGGCTGTCATGCCGTTCGAGCGAGCCTTACCTAATTGGACCAATGAGCGGGCCTAACTATTACATGTTTTCTCGTTTTCCGTTCATTATACAATCAGTCCTATTCTAAGACTCGAACGAAGATGTAGTCGACAGACAACTGCACCAACAGGTTTTTTAATCAAAGAATATATCCACCCAAGCCTTACTAGCCTTGGGTGATTCCGAGTTACCAACACTCGGTTTCTTACCATTCATCTTCTTCTCATAAAATTCCTTTACCCCTTTTGCCTTTCCATTAATCATCTTTCCAAAAATATGTTTCACTTTGGGGTTAAAGGCCTTATCAACATCAAAAACCTTTTGATCAGAATAAAATTGGTTTGAAATCTCAATTTTGCCAACTTTTTGTGTAAAATTTTCAGCCCTCAATGGTGGAAAATTCTCATCATCCATTGTCGGAACTGATTTTTCACCTTTTGATTCAATCTGTGGCTCCTCTGATTTTGTGGAATCAGATTCATCGCTAGAAGATAGCTCCTCTGATTTTGATGAATCAGAATCATTGCTAGAACTATCATCAGATTTCTTAACAACCCATTTGTGGTTGTCAAGTTTTGCTTTTTTCTTGTAAAACTTGTTTGAACATTCACCAATTTCAAATTTTGAATTCTTGAAAATTTTTGTTCTTTCAATTAGTGGTTCAAACACAACCTCTTTATCTTTCAGTTTATGAGACACTTCCTGTTTTGATTGAATTGCCTTGGGACAATTCTTGGCAATATGACCAGTTGTTTTGCATTGAAAACAGGTTCTCGTTTCTTTCATCTGATCAGCAGTCTTCATCTCTTCTTGCTTCTTCGCAAGGAATTCTCTGTTCGACTGATTTCTGAATAAATTTTCTTTCTCTTCTTCAGAAGATGTACCTGAAACAAATAACATTTTTGATTTAAAATCTCGAACATATTTTTCATTTTTATGATTTTATGGTGGAATAAATCCTAAACCTTTCTTTTTGAAATTACCATTATGGTTTGGTTTCTTTTGAAAACCAGAACCAGAACTGTAACCTTTTTTCTTGTTTAATCTTTGTTGTACTCTTGAGGTGTAAGGTCTTGGATTTTTAGAAAGATTTACATCTTTTATTTCAGAAATATTAATTTCTGTTAGTTTGAAAACCTTTTTGATCATTTCAGTTTTGACACCTCTTATTGGAAATTCCTCATCAGAATATAATTTGTCAGAATCATTCAAAGTATATGCAACTTTAAACGTTTCGTCATCCAAATTAGATTTTGATAACAGGAATTCATTATTGTAAACTCTTTTGCCCTGTTTGGAAGTTTGACTGGACGTGTCTGACTCAGACTTTGACTCTGATTTTGACTCCGACATTGACTCCTCTGACTCATCCTTTTCCAACACCTGATCGACCACTTTCTATATTAACTCGGACTCATGATCAGTGTCAGATGATGTAAACGTGACATCAATGTTTTCTGGCAATTTACTGAAGGATCAGATTCCCACTGTAAGTTGGTTGCCTTTTCGACTCTTTCAGAATTTGGATTTCTTGGCGAATATCCATTTTCCAGCGGGGGTTGACACTTGTTGTAACTGGCACCTTGTTTCTTACCAGATTTGTTCACTTTAGTACTCTTTTTCTTCTCAGAATTCTTTTTCCCAGATGTCTGTTCTCTTGTGTCTATCTTCTTTTCTTCAGAAGTGTCCTCTTCAAAAGCCTTCATGCCTTCCACAGTTGGATAAATCCTGTCAATGACATAAGAAGTACATGAGTAACTTTTTAACAAACGATTAACTCTTTCTGTTTCAATTCTTTGTGTTTCCATTTTTTGTTCCAGAATAGCACACTTCTCGATGTAATTGTTCACAACTTTTTGCTTTGTCATGAAAGCTCCCTGAAGTGTCTTCATAGCTGTTGCTTGTTCACTACTGGATTCGTTGTATTGATTCATGGCTTTGTTCAGAACATCATATGATTCTTTCAATTTGTTCATGTTGTTGATCAGTTTACTGTTTTTTCTTTTTTATAATCTCACATGTTTCACAATTCACTGGAATCTTTCTAGTATCAACTTCTTCATCAATTTTGAAAGCTGAAACTTCTTTTACTTTCTTTTTGATCACCGGAACTTCTTCATCATCACTGCTGACTGGAGTTTTAATTTTCTTCTTTTTCTTTTTAGCTTTTTCATCTTCACTATCACTTTCTTAAAGCATTTTCAAGTGTTTCTGCAATTGTTTTGCATAATAATCATCATCATCATCATTATCACTATCTTCAGCAACTCATGCAACAAAAGCTTTGTGACTTGAAGTTTTGTTAGGATCATAGTCATCCCAACTGAAATTCTCCCAGCTAAACCCTTCTGGTAACTTTTCATCATCTTGATCTATCAAACACGCTTTACCATCAGCTGAAACATATTTGTCCCAACTGAATCCTATAGATGATTTGTTATCTTCTTGATTCACCATACATGCTCTCTTTGAAGGTTCTTCAATTTCTTTCCTGGCATGAGCAGTTTGTGGTTGTTGTTGTTGTTGAGCAACTTGATGATAAATCGCTTTCCGATAATAGTCATTGTTGTTGAATGGATTTTGAGCTCCACTTGCTTCGCGATTCGTGCACTCCCTCTTGAAGTGTCATTTTTCCCTGCAACGAAAACAAGTAACGTTAGATTTATCAAAGCCTAAAGTGGAAACATTTGCATCACGGAAGTCATCTCTTCCTGTGATTCGTTTAAATTTCTCAGCTCTTCTTAACACGCTCGCCAAACACAACTTAATATCCATCAATTCCATCTCTTCAGCATCGATTTGATCGTAATCCACTTTTGTCAGCATTGGATTACCGATCCGACCTGCAACTAAACTTCCATATGACTCCAGCACAGTCCCCAACAAAGACATGTGACTTTTAGCAACTTCTTCTGAATAATCCTGATCATTCTCAAGATTCAATACAATGTTGCATTGTAACTTCTTGCCATTCTTTGTTGCTGAAATGTTTGGATCAAATGATGGATATGACGAAAAACTTGTTTTGCTGTTTGATCCTTTAGATGAACCTCCCGATGAAATCTTTGCATTGAATGCTGTCTCAACCTTTGGTGACATGTTGGTTTTATCATTCAACCCTGCTTTGTAATAAAGACCGATATCTTGCTCACCGTCAAAGTCCTTCATTCTTGAGATCTTCCTTTGTTCCATCTCTTGAGCTTCCAATTTCTCAATGAACTTGCTCAAAGTTAGATTGTTAAATCCTTTCTTGTTCCTTAACATCATCAAGTACGTGCCCTAAGTTTCATGTGGTAATGCATCAGCTAGTTTCTCAATCAATTCCTCATTGTCTTTTGTGATGCTTACTCTCTTCATGTTAACTAACAAATTGCAGTATCTTTCAATGATCTGCTTTGTGCTCTCATTTTTCAAACCACGAAATAGATCAAACTCTTTTTTCAGAAGTGATTTCTTGTTCTTGATCATTTCTTGACTTCCAACAAACATAGATCTTAACGCTTTCCAAATCGAATATGCACTCCCAGTGTGTTGCAATAAGACCAAAATATCTTCTTTCACAGCTTGTTGCAATAAACTAATCATCATTTTCTCATTTTTGTATTTCTTTTTCTCATCCGCACTAAGATCTTTGATAGCAATCTCCTCTTCGTCATCATTTGTCGGTCTAACATATTTCGTTTCAACGCATTCCCAAGCATCCAAATAGTTTGCTTGCACCCAATTCTCAAATTGTTCTTCCCATCCCTTATACTCCTCTATGTTCATGAGCTTAGGCAGTTTTTGCATAGTCCCTGTTTCATTTTCCAACATTGCTTGTTGAGTAATGGTAATCGGAGTAGCAAAGGCGTTATAAAATTCCTCTTCCATGTTTCGGTTTTCAAAGTTCTCAAAATCAGATAGTTCAAACGGAATTATCTTTCAAACGAAATACTCTGGTGCGAAATTCCTTTTCAAGCGAAATTATCCAGTCCAAACGGAATTAGCTTTGGAACGAAATTACCCTAATTTCGTACGAGATTACCACACTTTCAAACGAAATTACTAATTTCTTGCGAGATTACCAAACGAAATTACACCTTGATGCGAAATTAACTAATTTCGCATGAACCACCCAAACGGAATTACTGCTTTAGTGCGGTATACTAATTTAGCTTGAACTTTTCAAACGAAATTATAATCTGGTGCGAAATTAACCTTTAATTCCGTGCGGAATTATGCTGATGTCATCATCTCGAGCTGAATTTTGTCAAATTAATCAAGTTATAGGCCGATTTTAGTTCTGAAACTTTCTAGTGTTTGTTAAAACACTATTGCGCACATGATGTTTGAAAATCAAGACATTTTAACCGTAAAATCAAGTTTAATTTGAAAAAGAAGGTGTAGAAATCAGAATTTGCAGCTGAATTGGTATGAACTCTTCCTCCTGAGCTCTGATACCACTTGTAGGATCGTTTTCAGACCCGAATGAGTCGATTAGAAGAGTTTATGCTTGATATGAAAGACGGAAACAGACGTATCAAGTTCAATTCAGCAAGATATACACTTTAACTGACGATTTGATTAATTTGACAACGTATTACAGCGAGACGACACTTCGGCAGCACTTCGGTACACAAGCCAGAAAGTTACAAATGAAATCAAGGCATGGGTATTTATAGGCTGCTTTTCCGCATGGAAATAACATAAACGAAATTACCGTTCACACGAAATTAAGTTCCGTACGGAATTAACTTGTAATTTCGTACGAAATTACCCTAAGGTAATTTCGTGCGGAATTACCTCCAAACCCACTTTTGACATTTTCTCGTACAATGTGCCCTGATGTATCTATCTAAATACAAGACTCGATACAAGACGAAGTCGACAGACGCATGCACTAACAGAAGACAAGGCGAAAAAGTGGTTCTACACATTACCTTTGGCATCTATCTATACATGGTCGGAGATGCAACAAATCTTTTTAGATGAATTTTACACCGCTCAAAAGATAAATGATGCTAGGAAAGGGTTGAGAAGTTTTCAACAACAACAAGGTGAAATGTTCCATGAGGCCTTTGAATATTTTAACATGATGATAAAGAATTGTCCTCATCATGGGATTGAGCTTTGGGAATTGATGAATGCTTTCCATGAGGGGTTAGATGCTCGCGATTT
Source organism: Helianthus annuus (assembly GCF_002127325.2). NCBI lineage: Eukaryota > Viridiplantae > Streptophyta > Magnoliopsida > Asterales > Asteraceae > Helianthus > Helianthus annuus. Next base: position 90,328,245 of record NC_035447.2, read on the forward strand.
AATGTCTATCACAAATGGAACTTTTGGCACAAATTATGAGCATGATGATTGGGAATTTTTGGAGCAAATGGCGGTCACATCAAAGAGAAACGCTCAAGCATCAAGGAGGGCACGACCGACCATTACCCGAACTCAAGTGCACGCGGTAGACGATGGTAATGTTCAAACTTCTAATCAAATTTATGATGTTTGTGCACTTTGTAATGAGTTAGGACATGCGGCTGAAAATTGCCAAGGAGTGGTGGAAGGGCAATATGAGGAGGTGAATGCTTTGCAAGGGCAAGGAGAGGGTGGTAGAAATTATAACATGAATTCCAATACTTACCACCCCGGTTTGAGAAACCACCCAAACTTTCGATACGGGAATCCCTCAAATCAAGCTAATGCGAATTTCCAAGGAAACCAAGGATTTCAAAGGCAATATCAAACGGGTCAAAGCTCTTCGGGTGGAAACGAAGTAATGGAGATGTTGAAGGCGATGCAAGTTGAGATGCAACGAAGAAATCAGCTTGATGATGCTCGCATTCAAAAAGACGAAATCCGTGATAAAGCAATTCAGTCGTTGACTATCCAAATGAGTCAACTTGCGAGTGATGTGGCGATATTGAAGAAAGAAAAAGGCCAACTACAAAGTGACACGGTGACAAATCCCAAAAACATTAAAAGTGTTAATATCAATGTAGTAAGTACCTGTTAGGGGAGGATTTTCTAACAATTAGTGATCCTTACTTGTCATCCTAATAGTGATCCTTACTTCTGTGACAGATAGTGATCCTCAGAAGACCTTCAGGATCAGGATCATGGATCACCCTAAGGATCCTCATACTAACGATTGTTTGTTTATGTTTCATATTGTTTTGCAGGAGTAATAAGCTTGACTTGGTCTTGGCAACGTTAATATGGAATATTCCACGGGTATTTCGCACATGTTTGACTGGAAATGGACGTTATGGAGAACGTGGGAGCATGGCACAGAAGTCGGATAGTTTGTTAGCTTAGTTAGCATCTATTTTTTTTAAGGGGTGACGAGCTATTTTTAGAACACTTAGCCATTTTCAGCTACACACACTCTCGTACAACTGCACTCTTGAAGCTCTCGGCAAACACTTAACAGTTTTCACACACTTTTACACATTTAACCATAGTGATCCTTGTACCTAGCTCGGCACTATCCGAAGTTGTAAACATTTAATGATTTATTTTAGCTTGGTGATCGGTAGTTTCCATCACCTGAGGTTTTTTGTGCCGGAGATCATTCATTGATCAAGGGCTTTTTCCTCGTATAAATCATTGTGTCATTTGTGCAATTTACATTAAAGTGATCCTTATCATTGATCTTCATTTCAAGCATCATTCCCCGTAACTAAGAGTTTGGTTGCATTATCACTATTAGATTTTTGACCAAAACAGTTTGGCGCCCACTATGGGGCAATTGGTGCTTCATTCCTAAGAAGTTTTTCTGTTGGTGATCATTCCGGCTCATTGCATACAAGTACATGGCTTCATCATTGAAGAATACCTCTACTGCAATGTCTGCGGTCAATTCGTCTCAGGGCATTCCACCTTTGCCTCCACCACCTGCTGGATCTCAGAAAAATGCTGAGAAAAACCAACTCCCATTTTCTCCAAACCTCCAACTTCTTCTGCTTCTTACACTCCCACTACTAGCGACATGTTTACTTTGATTTTGCAGATGAAGGATCATATACAGCAAAAGGATAAGACCAATGAGAGAATTCTCAAAGAAGTCGGAGATCTCAAGAAACAAAAGAAAGCGGCAGAGGATCATTCTCCACTGGTGCCCAGATCTTTGAATTTTGATACTCCGGTGATTACTTCTCAGCCATCGGTGGTTCCAGATGTTCAATATGTGGGTGGACCAAAAGGAGTGCACTACAGATCAACAATGGTGATTCAGGTATCAGGCTCATATTTCCAGCCAGCAGGATCCTACCCTCAGCTTATGGGATCCTTCATGAATTAGGGAGGATACTCAGGAGCGCAGCAGATTCAAGGATCCTCCTTTGTCCCAGGATCATCCCAGGTTCAAGGATCATCCTTTGTTATAGGATCATCCCAGGTTCAAGGATCCTCCTTTATTCCAGGATCATCCCAGGTTCAAGGATCCTCCTTTGTTCCAGGATCATCCCAGGTTCAAGGATCCTCCTTTGTTTCAGGATCGTCCCAGTTTCAGGGATCCTTCCAGATGCCAGGATCTTTGAGGAGTTTGCAAACAGGAAGTTCAGATGTCCATCAGGGAGATTTTATTCCGATGCAGACCATTGCTTCTACTGGCCCTTCGGTCATTCCAGAGTCTCAACAATATGGGTTCACATTTGGTGTTCCTAATTTGAACCCGGTGGGAGGTAACACCCTTAATAATTCTCTTACAACTAACCATGGATTCATGCAGGATACAGGTATCAACCATGCCATGGCCAGAGAATTGCAAAAGTTAAAGGATATGATATCAAGTGTTCCAGGAGTGGTCAAACCTATCCCAGAGATTGCAGATGGAAGTCATAAGATATCTCGTTTTGCACCACCATTTGTGATGCTGAGATACCCAAGAGGTTCCATGTGCCAACCATGAAGCTGTATGATGGTTCGACGGATCCTGAAGAGCATATAGCACAGTACAGGGAGAGGATAGAGATCAATCCAATCCCAGAAAGGTTAAAGGAAGCATGCCTATGCAAGGGATTCAGATCCACTCTTACTGGATCAGCTCTGAAATGGCTGCTAAGTCTTCCCCCTTACTCTATTACCTCATTTGCTAATCTAGTTAACTTATTCAATAATCAGTTTTCTTGTAGTAGAAAATTTGAGCGCTTAACTAGTGATCTGTATAGGATAACCCAGGGTCATAATGAATCATTAAGGGATTATATCACTAAATTTAGTAAAGAATCCTTGGATATTCCTAACCTGGATATAGCTACGGCTGTTGAAGCCTTTAAAATGGGATTGCTTAGGGATTCATTATTCTATGATGATCTTGTTATGACACCATGCAGGAACCTAGATGAGGTAAGAACCCGGGCACTTAGGTTCATCCGGCTAGAGGATGACAAGAGGATCCAGGAGAGGCTAGCAGGATCCTCAAAGCAAGAGAAGCAAGGATCCTCGTTCAAGAACAACAAGTTCAGATCCTTCAATAAATCTGATAATCAGAATGTGCATGCTGTTGAACAAGAAGAGGATGATGAGGATTATCCTCCAATTTCTGAATATTGTTTTTCTGTTGATAACAATGAACTAATCCTTGCGATGCAGAATTTAGGTGATAAGGCTAGATGGCCCAGGAAAAACGACAGACCAGCTGCAACCAAAGATAAATCAAAGTGGTGTGCATACCATGAAGATTTTGGGCATCTCACAGAAGAATGCATTGCATTGAGAAAGGAAATTGGATATTTGGTGAGCAAGGGGCATCTAAAAGAGTTATTGGGGAGAAAGAAGTCAAGGACTTAGGATCCTGAAAGGATCCCAGAGAAAGCTCCAGCCCCTCCAGCGGATGCACAAGTTATAAACTTTATTTCTGGAGGATCAGACATTTGTGGAACATCCTTCTCTGCAGCTAAAAGGCATGCAAAGGAAACCAAGATGGATAGTGGAGAAAGACCCGTTCGAACATCCAGTGTCTCAGAAGGAAAAGTCATAACCTTTAATGAGGATGATCGTGTTGATATCCAGGATCCTCATCACGATGGTTTAGTTATTACTCTTTTCATTTCTAACCATTTTGTCCCCAGGATCCTTATAGACGGAGGAAGCTCAGTAAACATTATCCAGCTTGATGTTCTAAAGAAGATGGGTATACCTTGTTAGGGGAGGATTTTCTAACAATTAGTGATCCTTATTTGCTATCCTGATTAGTGATCCTTACTTCTGTGACAGATGGTGATCCTCAGAAGAGCTTCAGGATCAGGATCATGGATCACCCTAAGGATCCTCATACTAACGATTGGCTGTTTGTGTTTCGTATTGTTTTGCAGGAGTATTGAGCTTGACTTGGTCTTGGCAACGTTACTATGGAATATTCCACGGGTATTTCGCACACATTTGAATAGAAATGGACGTTGTGGAGAACGTGGGAGCATGGCACAAAAGTCGGACAATTAGTTAGCTTAGTTAGATTTCATTTTAAAAGGGCTGACGAGCTAAAATTAGAACACTTAGCCATTTTCGGTTACACACACACTCTCGTACAATTGCAGTCTCAAAGCTCTCAGCAAACACTTAACAAATCTCACACTTTTATACAAATAACCATAGTGATCCTTGTACTTAGCTCGTCACTATCCGAAGTTGTAAACTTTTATTGATTTATTTGAGCTTGGTGATCGGTAGTTTCCATCACCCGAGGTTTTTTATGCTGGAGATCATTCATTGATCAAGGGATTTTTCCTCGTATAAATCCTTGTGTCGTTTGTGCAATTACATCGAAGTGATCCTTATTATTGTTCTTCATTTCAAGCATCATTCCCCGTAACTAAGAGTTTGGTTGCATTATCCTCATTAGATTTTTAACCAAAACAGTTTGGCGCCCACCATGGGGCAATTGGTGCTTCATTCCTAAGAAGTTTTTCTGTTGGTGATCATTCCGGTTCATTGCATACAAGTACATGGCTTCATCATTGAAGAATACCTCTACTGCAATGTCTACGGTCAATTCGTCTCAGGGCATTCCACCTTTGCCTCCACTACCTGCTGGATCTCAGAAAAATGCCGAGAAGAAACCAACTCCCATTTTCTCTAAACCTCCAACTTCTTCTGCGTCTTCTACTCCCACTACTAGTGACATGTTTACCTTGATTTTGCAGATGAGGGATCATATACAGCAACAGGATAAGACCAATGAAAGGATTCTTAAAGAAATCAGAGATCTCAAGAAACAAAAGAAAACGGCAGAGGATCATTCCCCACTGGTGCCCAGATCTTTGAATTTTGACACTCCGGTGATTACTTCTCAGCCATCAGAGGTTCCAGATGTTCAATATGTGGGTGGACCAAAAGGAGTGCACTACGGTTCAGCAATAGTGACTCAGGCATCAGGTTCATATTTCCAGCCAGCAGGATCCTATCCTCAGCATATGGGATCCTTCATGAATTCAGGAGCCTACTCAGGAGCGCAGCAGATTCAAGGATCTTCCTTTGTTCCAGGATCATCCCAGGATCGTCCCAGTTTCAGGGATCCTTCCAGATGCCAGGATCCTTGAGGAGTTTGCAAACAGGAAGTTCCGATGTCCATCAAGGAGATTTTATTCCGATGCAGACCATTGCTTCTACTGGTCCTTCCATCATTCCAGAGTCCCAGCAATATGGATTTACATCCACTGCTCCTACTTTAAACCCGATGGGAGGTAACACTTTTAATAATTCTCTTACAACTAACCATGGATTCATGCAGGATACAGGTATCAACCATGCCATGGCCAGAGAGTTGCAAAAATTGAAGGATATGATATCAAGTGTTCCAGGAGTGGTCAAACCTATCCTGGAGATTGCAGATGGAAGCCATAAGATATCTCGTTTTGCACCACCAATTTGTGATGCTGAGATACCCAGAAGGTTGCATGTGCCAACCATGAAGCTGTATGATGGTTCGACGGATCCTGAGGAGCACATAGCACAATACCGAGAGAGGATGGAGATCAATCCAATTCCAGAAAGGTTAAAGGAAGCATGCCTATGCAAGGGATTTGGATCCACTCTTACTGGATCAGCTCTCAAATGGCTGCTAAGTCTTCCCCCTTACTCTATTACCTCATTTGCTAATCTAGTTAACTTATTCAATAACCAGTTTTCTTGTAGTAGAAAATTTGAGCGATTAACTAGTGATCTATATAGGATAACCCAGGGTCATAATGAATCATTAAGGGATTACATAACCAAATTTAGTAAAGAATCCTTAGACATTCCCAACTTGGATATAGCCACGGCTGTTGAGGCCTTCAAAATGGGATTGCTTAGGGATTCATTGTTCTATGATGATCTTGTTATGACACCATGCAGGAACCTAGATGAGGTAAGAACCCGGGCACTCAGGTTCATCCGTCTAGAGGATGACAAGAGGATCTAGGAGAGATTAGCAGGATCCTCAAAGCAAGAGAAGCAAGGATCCTCGTTCGAGAACAACAAATTCAAATCCTATAACAGATCTGATAACCAGAACGTGCATGCTGTTGATCAAGAAGATGATGATGAGGATTATCCTCCAATTTATGAATATTGTTTTTCCGTTGATAACAATGAACTAATCCTTGCGATGCAGAATCTAGGAGATAAAGCCAGATGGCCTAGAAAAAATGACAGACCGGCTGCAACCAAAGACAAATCAAAGTGGTGTGCATACCATGTGGATTTTGGGCATTTAACAGAGGAATGCGTTGCATTGAGAAAGGAAATTGGATACTTATTGAGCAAGGGGCATTTAAAAGAATTGTTGGGTAGAAAAAAGTCAAGGACTCACGATCCTGAAAGGATCCCTGAAAAAGCTCCGGCCCCTCCAGCAGATGCACAAGTGATAAACTTTATTTCTGGAGGATCAGACATCTGTGGTACATCCTTCTCAGCAGCTAAAAGGCATGCAAAGGAAGCTAAAATGGATAATGGAGAAAGACCTGTTCGAACATCAAGTGTCTTTGAAGGAAAAGTCATAACCATTGATGAGGATGATCGTGTTGACATCCAGGATCCTCATCACGATGGTTTAGTTATTACTCTTTTTATTTCTAACCATTTTGTCCGCAGGATCCTTATTGACAGAGGAAGCTCAGTGAACATTATCCAGCTAGATGTTCTGAAGAAAATGGGTATCCCTGAATCAGATATCATACCAAGATCTTCCATGCTCGTGGGATTTAGTGGCGAAACCAAGAACACCCTGGGGGACATTAAACTCCCAATTTATGTTGAAGGATTACATAATTATCAAAAATTTTGTGTTATTGACTATTTATCTTGTTGTAATGTTATCCTTGGCAGGCCTTGGATACACAATATGAAGGCAGTCCCATCTACCTACCATCAATGTGTGAAGCTCCCTAGTCCTTGGGGAATAGTCAAGATTGATAGTGATCAGCAGGAGGCTAAGGATTGCTACACTTCATCAATGAAACCAGCCTCGAAATCAAGGGAGCAATAGCAATCAAAGTATCCTCCAAGGGATGTCTTGGAGGCAAGAGAGCAGGATGTGGTAGAAATCCTCATGGATCCTGATGATCCTGAATCCAAAATCTATATCGGATCAGGGATCCTTGGCAAAATGAAAGAAGATTTTGTATCCTTCCTCAAAAGAAGAAAGACTACTTTTGCATGGAAGCATGAGGATATGACAGGTATATCTAAGGATATAATAACTCATAAACTTGGCATTGACAGGTCATTCAAACCGATCCATCAAAAAAGGAGGAAGTTTGCACCGGAAAGAAATGCCATTATCCAGGAAGAGGTAGAGAAATTGCTTCGGGCAGGTATGATTAGAGAGGTTAAGTATCCAAGATGGTTGGTGTTTTGGTCAAAAAATCACACAAGGATAATGCAACCAAACTCTATGTAAACGGGGAATGATGCTTGGTTTGATGAAAAAGTAAAGGATCACTTTAGTATGAAATATGCAAGTGACACAAGGATTTATACGAGGAAAAAGCCCTTGATCAATGAATGATCTCCGGCATAAAAAACCTCGGGTGATGGCAACTACCGATCACCAAACTTCAATATCACAAATAATGATTACAACTTCGGATGGTAACGAGCTGAGTACAAGGATCACTATAGTATTGTGTCTAAGCGTGTGAGGAATGTGTTGTGTGTCTTCCGAATGTGGAAGAGTGCTATATATACAAGTGTGAGTAGCCCTATTTTAGGTAAATAGACTAACTATCAGCTCATTACCCCTTTAGGAATAAAAGTAAATCTAGCCTAAATTATCGCCCTTAAATCATGCTGAGTTTCCATATCTTCTACAACGTTCATCTCTGATTAAGCATATGCCAAAGTTGTAAAGATGAGTCCCTTGATTACGTTGCTAAGAGCGGATCCTGCTAGACATTCCTGCAAGATAACATTAAATCCAATGAAAACAACTGTTAGCATGAGGATCCCTATGATGGTCCGTGATCCTGATCCTGGAACTCTTCTGAGGATCACTATCTGCCAAAGAAATAAGGATCACTGGTTAGGATCACATGTAAGGATCATATGTCATAAAAATCCAGCCCTAACAATTGCCCCCAAAATATAAGGAGTAATATTGTAAATAATTGAGTTATATTTTGCTTGATCTTATCCGCAACAAGTTAATCGGATAATTAGCCGTTGAAGTCGGACTAGCCGTTGCAATTCTTACGTCACAGAAGTGACAGCCCTGCAGATCATCATTATAAATAGGAGATAGAGATAGGATCAATTTGCATTTAAATTCAAGAGAAACTCCCTTTATAATCTCGTCCGAAGATTGATCAGGTATTCTCCTCTTTTCTTCCTTCTCTTACTCTGTTTCTCTGTCTCTTTCCATTCTTCTGCAAATATGTTGCTCCGGAATTCCCCTCATAAGGATCCTGAGAAGAACAGTCCCTTGAAGGGTCAAGGGATCATCAAAGATTCTCCTGCCGAGAGGTGCTGCTTTACCGATCCTCAGGTTGACAAGATCCGTTATTGTTTTCCGGCGAACACCATCTTCAAGTCTTTCACTCCCACTGCTTTGAGTAACTTTATTTCTGATACTTGGGTAGCCTTTCCCGTTACTCCGTTCTTAATAGGATATTCGTATCCTTTTCCTCAATTCACCCAGTCCTTCTTTTCCCTCACCGGCATCTCCTATATCCAGGCCATGCCAATGATCTGGAGGGTTTTATATACCCTTGAAAGGATCATTGAGCAGGAAGGGATTGATTTAGGAATGGCGGAGCTGGCTGAGATGTATGATCTCACAACGTTTGGATCCTGTCAATATTTGTTTAAACGGAAAGCCGGAGAGGATCACCCTGTTCACAACGTCACCAAGAATGACACGAATTGGAAGCGATGGTTCTTCTTTGTTAGGAGGGATACCATCCCTGATGGGAAGGATCTGCCCAAGGAGTGGGCTACTCATGGTAGGATAGAGGATCCTAGAAGGATCACCATCAGATTTGTTCTTTAGGATGAGGATCACTAATATTTTCTTTGTTTTCTGTTTATTGTGCAGCTATCTCCATCTCTCATCTGAAGTTGACACCTGCTGCAAAAGAGAGGCTTTTGGCCTTCAAGAAGCTTGATCCGGAGACAAGAACTTTTCAAGTTGCCACCCAAGATTCTCAGGAAGTATCCTCCGCATCTGCCACAATGTCAAGTAAGTATCCTGATTAAAAAGTAGTTTCATGTAGGATTTTTTAAATTAGTTAGAATACTTATCTGATTTTGGTTGTGTAGGTGCTGGAAAATCTGCTAAATCTGCCTCCAAGTTTGGCATTGATGATCTTGCTAATGTCAAATCTGCAAGGAAGAAGAATCCTGCCAGCCCGAGTACCTCTGTCCCCAAGGCACCTGTGAGAGGCAAAGGAGGCAAGAAGAGAAAGGCCTCTGAGGATCTTCAAGGATTCCCCCTGCTCCGCCAACAGTTTCTTGATTACGTCAATGAGGTAAGGATCACTGCCCCTGCTTGTATATCCTGCTTGAATATCCTGCTTGAATATCCTGCTTGTTTGAGGATCACCTGGTCCTGGGCTTACCCTTTTCCCTTTTTGCAGAAATTTGCTGAAATAGAAACTTATATTGGCCACGTTGAGGATCAAGACCGCCAGATCGCTGACCTCCAACAAATGGGTGTGCTGAAGGATCTCAAGATTGCTGATCTTGAGAAGGAGCTTCAGGCTACCAAGGATGAAGCTGCCAAAATGGTGATCAACTTCGATTATGAGAAGCATGATATCACCCAGGATGCCAAGGTCTCTGCTGCGATAACCATGTACAAGATCCAGTTGCAGATGGCTGCGGAGGCTCAGGATCCTTCCTTCGACAAGAGCACATGGGACGTGGAGGGCTGGAAGGTGAGGCTGGCAGAGCTGGAGGATGATGAGGAGGCTGAGGAGATCCCAATGCTTGAAGGTGGTGATGCTGGTAAGGATCAGGGAGAAGCAAGTGGAGCTGGTGGTGATGGTGCAGCGAAGGTTTGAGCTGCAGAATTGGGCGATGAAGGAAACTTCTAGACATAGCCGGAGCCCAATTTTTTTTATTTGGTAGTGGTTTTTTGTGGTTGTGATGTTTTAGACAATGATGGTCTGTAACTTAAACAATAGTTTTTAGGATCAAGGATCCAGGATCCTTCAGACAATAGGTAGGATTGCAAATGGTGGAGGGATCCTCTGTTTGGGGGATGAAGCCTTTGTGATCCTGCCGCTTTTTATTTACCTGCATGCTATGACCGCACAAACAATGGACACCCTTTGCCAACCCATGTGGACGGGCCACGTTTTGCTGGTAGAAACGTGGGTTGGCAATTTTGACAACTTTGAAGGGTTTAAAATCCTTTGTTAATAAAATAACTCTAATCTTTTTGGCTTATCTCGTGTTGTTATCCTTTGTTTATCCTCTTATTTTCTGCTTGTTTAGAAATGTATTTATTTGAGTAAGAAAAGTTAAGCAAATTATGTTTAAGAAGTTTAGGATATGATCCTGGATCAAATATCCTATAATCGAAAATTTTCAAGGTAGTTTATTTTATGAATCATAGGTTTAGTTGTCAAGGTCTAAGGGTTATTCAAATGAATAAGGAATGAAATTAAAAATAGTTAAGGATCATACCTGAGGATCCAAGTTAGGATCCTAACCTTTAATCAGGATAACCATAAGAAAAACTTTAATGGATAATAAGGATTAAGGATCCTTAATTGTTTAACTTCGAAAACCTGAAAAAATGGAATATAACTTGGGACTAAGCCAATATAAAGGATAAGTTAGTAACTGGGGACAAGCCCAAAGGATAACTGGGGACAAGCCCATAGGATCACTGGGGACAAGCCCGAAGGATAACTGGGGACAAGCCCAAGGATCGTATGTGTTAGGGCTGGATTTTTATGATATATGATCCTTACATGTGATCCTAACCAGTGATCCTTGTTTCTTTAGCAGATAGTGATCCTCAGCAGGACTTTAGGATCAGGATCATGGACCATTATAGGATCCTCATGCTAACAGTTACCTTCATTGAATTAAATGATATTTTGCAGGAACATCTAGCAGGATCCGCTCTTAGCATCACGATCAAAAGACGCGTCTTTACAATTATAGCATGTGCTTAATCGGAGATGGACGTTGCAAAGGATATGGAAACTTGGCATGATTTAAGGGCGACAATTTAGGCTAGATTTACTTTTATTTCTAAAGGGGTAATGAGCTGATTATTAGTCTTTTTACCTAAAATAGGTCACCTACACTTGTATATATAACACTCTTCCCCATTCGGAAGAACACACAACACAATTCTCACACGCTTAGACACTCGAAACTATAGTGATCCTTGTACTCAGCTCATTATCATCCGAAGTTGTAACCATATTTTGATATATTGAAGTTGGTGATCGGTAGTTGCCATCACCCGAGGTTTTTTATGCCGGAGATCATACATTGATCAAGGGCTTTTTCCTCGTATAAATCATTGTGTCTTTGCATATTTCATACTGAAGTGATCCTTTACTTTTTCAATAAACCAAGCATCATTCCCCATTTACTTAGAGTTTGGTTGTATTATCCTTGTGTGATTTTTGTCCAAAACAGTTTGGCACCCACCGTGGGGCAATTGGTGCTTCATTCATAAGAAAACCTTTTGTTCGAAATCATTTCAAAGAATTACATGGCTTCATCATTGAAGAATACGTCCACGGCGATGTCTGCAGTCACCTCGTCCCAAAACACTCTGCCTCCACCACCGGCAGGATCCCAGAAAAATGCTGAGAAGAGACCAAATCCTACCTTCCCTAAACCTCCATCTTCTTCTGCTATGAATTCTTCTGTTCCCAGTACTAGTGATGTGTTTGCTTTGATTTTGCAGATGAAGGATCGTATGCAGCGGCAGGATGAAACTAATGACAGGATCCTCAAGGAAATTGGAGACCTCAAAAGGCAAAAGATAGCGGCAGAGGATCATTCCCCACTGATGCCCAAATCCCTGAGCTTTGATACTCCAATGATCACTTCTCAGCCATCGGGAGTCCCAGACGTGCAAATTATGGGAGAATCAAGATGATTGCACCTCAGATCGGCAGCAATGACTCAGGCATCAGGCTCACACTTTCAGCCAGCAGGATCCTATCCCCAGCATATGGGATCCTTCATGAATTCAGGAGCCTATCCGGGAGCACAGCAGTTTCAAGGATCCTACTTTGTTCCAGGATCATCCCAGGGTCAAGGATCCTCCTTTGTTCCAGGATCATCCCAGGTTCAAGGATCCTTCTTTGTTCCAGGATCATCCCAGGTTCAAGGATCCTTCTTTGTTCCAGGATCGTCCCAGGTTCAAGGATCCTCCTTCGTTCCAGGATCATCCAAGATACCAGGATCCTTCCAGATGCCAGGATCCCTAAAAAGTTTGCAAACAGGAAGTCTAGATGTCCATCAAGGGGACTTCATTCCAATGCAGACCATTGCTTCCACTGGTCCCTCCGTTATCCCAGAATCCCAGCAATATGGATTCACTAACTTGAACTCAATGGGAGGTAACACTTTAAATAATTATCTTACCACTAACCATGGATTCATGCAGGATACAGGTATCAATCATGCTATGGCCAGGGAGTTGCAGAAGCTAAAAGATATGATTTCAAGTGTTCCAGGGGTAGTCAAGCCTATCCCAGAGATTGCAGATGGAGGCCATAAGGTATCTCGCTTTGCACCACCAATTTGTGATGCAGAGGTACCCAAAAGTTTCATATCCCTACTATGAAGCTGTATGATGGTACAACGGATCCTGAGGAGCACATAGCACAATACAGGGAGAGGATGGAGATCAATCCAATCCCGGAAAAGTTAAAGGAAGCATGCCTATGTAAAGGATTTGGATCCACTCTTACTGGATCAGCTCTTAAATGGCTGCTAAGTCTTCCCCCTTACTCTATTACTTCATTTGCTAATTTAGTTAATTTATTCAATAACCAATTCTCTTGTAGTAGAAAATTTGAAAGATTAACTAGTGATTTATATAGGGTAACTCAAAGTCATAATGAATCATTAAGGATTATATAACTAAATTCAGTAAAGAATCCTTGGACATTCCCAACTTGGATATGGCTACGGCTGTTGAAGCCTTCAAAATGGGACTGCTTAAGGATTCATTATTCTATGATGATCTTGTTATGACACCATGCAGGAATCTAGATGAAGTAAGAACTCGGGCACTCAGGTTCATCCGGCTAGAGGATGACAAGAGGATCCAGGAGAGACAAGTAGGATCCTCAAAGCAGGAGAAGCAAGGATCCTCCTTCAAGAACAATAAATTCAAATCCTACCATAGAAATGACAACCAGAATGTGCATGCTGTTGACCAAGAAGAGGATGATGAAGATTATCCTCCAATCTCCGAATATTGTTTTTCCGTTGATAATCATGAACTAATCCTTGCAATGCAGAATCTAGGAGAAAAAGCTAGGTGGCCCAGGAAGAATGATAAACCATCCGGGACTAAAGACAAGTCAAAATGGTGTGCATACCATGAGGATTTCGGGCATCTAACTGAAGAATGCATAGCTTTAAGAAAAGAAATTGGATATCTGTTAAGCAAGGGGCATCTAAAAGAATTGTTGGGAAGAAAAAAGCAAAGGACTCAGGATCCTGAAAGGATCCCTGAAAAGGCTCCAGCCCCTCCGGCGAATGCACAAGTGATCAACTTTATTTCCGGAGGATCAGACATCTGTGGTACATCCTTCTCGGCGGCCAAAAGGCATGCAAAGGAAGCAAAAATGGATAATGGAGAGAGACCTATTCGAACATCAAGTGTCTCAGAAGGAAAGACGATAACGTTTGATGAGGATGATCGCATTAACATCCAGGATCCTCATCATGATAGTTTAGTTATTACTCTCTTTATCTCTAACCATTTTGTCCGCAGGATCCTTATCGACGGAGGAAGCTCAGTGAACATTATCCAGCTTGATGTTCTGAAGAAAATGGGTATCCCAGAATCAGACATCACACCAAGATCCTCCGTGCTTGTAGGATTCAGTGGAGAAACGAAGAAAACTCTGGGGGACATCAAACTCCCAATCTACGTGGAAGGATTACATAATTATCAAAAATTTTGTGTTATTGACTGTTTATCTTGTTGCAATGTTATCCTTGGCAGGCCCTGGATACATGATATGAAAGCAGTCCCATCCACCTATCATCAATGTGTGAAACTCCCTAGCCCATGGGGGATAATCAAGATCGACAGTGATCAGCAGGAGGCTAAGGATTGTTATACCTCATCCATGAAGCCAACCTCGAAGCCAAGGGAGCAATAGCAATTACAGTATCCTCCGAGGAATGTCTTGGAGGCAAGGGAACAAGATGTGGACGAAATCCTCTTGGATCCTAGTGATCCTGAATCAAAAATCTATATCGGATCAGGGATCCTTGGCAAGATGAAAGAAGACATGATATCCTTCCTCAAAAGAAGAAAGTCTACCTTTGCATGGAAGCACGAAGATATGACAGGTATATCTAAGGATATCATAACTCATAAACTTGGCATTGACAGGTCTATCAAACCAATCCATCAAAAAAGGAGGAAGTTTGCACCAGAAAGGAATGCCATTATCCAAGAAGAAGTAGAGAGACTACTTCGAGCAGGTATGATCAGAGAGGTAAAATATCCAAAATGGTTAGCCAATGTGGTCGTTGTCCAAAAGAAAAACGGAAAGTGGAGGGTATGTGTCGATTTCACTGATCTGAATAAGGCATGTCCCAAGGATCCTTTCCCATTACCCCACATTGACTCCATGGTGGATGCAACAGCGGGGCATGAACTGTTGACCTTTATGGATGCATCATCTGGATTCCAACAAATTCAGATGGAACCATCTGACCAAGAGGATACAGCCTTTATGACCCCAACCGGTTTGTATTGTTATATTGCCATGCCTTTTGGATTAAGAAATGCAGGTGCAACATATCAAAGGCTGGTGAATATGATGTTCAAAGATCAAATTGGACAAACTATGGAAGTATACATAGATGATATGGTAGTCAAATCAAAGAAAGCTGAGGATCACCTAAGGGATTTGGAAGAAGCATTTGATATCCTTGATAATTATAACATGAAGCTTAATCCTTCAAAATGCCACTTTGGTGTTAAGGCAGGTAAATTCCTAGGATATATGGTAACTCAGAGGGGCATTGAAGCAAGTCCGGAGCAAATTAAAGCACTGGTGAACATCAAATCCCCTGCCAATGCTAAGGATGTGCAAAGGCTAACAGGCAGGATAGCAGCTTTAAACAGGTTCATATCAAAATCCTCAGAAAAATGTAAAGAATTTTACGATATCCTAAGGAAGAACAAGAAGTTTGAATGGACTGAGAAACATGAGAATGCTTTACAAGCCCTTAAAGAATATATGTCCTCAGCACCAGCATTAACAAAACCCGAAAAAGGAGATGTGTTATCCTTATATCTGGCGGTATCCTCAACCGCTGTAAGTGCTGTCCTTGTTAAGGATCACGAAGGTACACAATATCCTATCTACTATGTAAGTAAGAGTTTACTTGATGCCGAATCCAGGTACTCACACCTCGAAAAACTTATTCTTGCATTAATCATGGCATCAACTAAGTTAAGGCATTATTTTGAAACCCATACTATTGTTGTTAAAACTAACTTTCCAATTAAGAATGTCCTCAGGAAACCAGAGATGTCAGGAAGAATGGCTAAGTGGGCAGTAAAGCTTAGTGCCCATGATATAAGATATGAGCCAAGAACAGCCATCAAATCCCAAGCACTAGCTGACTTTGTGGCTGATTTCAGTAGTGATCTACAAAAGGAAGCAGAATTGGAAGTCCAGCAGCTGGATGAGACCAAGGATCCTTGGATACTACACACTGATGGATCCTCAAATGTCAAGGGCACAGGGCTCGGGATACTACTAAAATCGCCACAGGGGGACATAATACCCCACTCCATAGCCTGTGAGTTCCAAGCAACTAACAATGAGGCTGAATATGAAGCCTTAATTGCTGGCTTGCAAATTGCTAAGGATATGGGGGTGAAATATCTTAAAGTATATGTGGACTCATTATTGATCACCAATCACTTTAATGGATCCTATGCTGTTAAAGGAGAAAAACTAACCAAATATTTAGAGATAGTCAAGGAATTGGCACTCTCTTTTGTCTCTTTCAGCTTAACACAGGTACCAAGGGAGGATAACACGGAAGCTGATGCATTGGCCAACCTAGGATCATCCTTAAAGATTCCAGAAGATATAAGTATCCCTATCATCCATATCCTGGCTCCTGCTATTGAAAATCAGGTGGCCATGGAAATAGAAGAGGATACTGCAGTGATCCCTAGTGAAGAAGCTCAATCTTATTCAGGATCATGGATCTCACCAATCATGAGATACTTGCAATACGGGGAGATTCCGATGGGAGAAAATCCTAGAGCTTTCAGGATTAAGGTATCTCAATTCACAATTTTGAAAAATGTATTATATAAGCGATCTCTTGCAGGACCATATTTAAGATGTATCGAGGATCCTGAAATTGAAGAAGTGTTGAGAGACTTCCATGAAGGAGATTGTGGAAACCACACTGGGGGCAGAGCATTATTCTCAAGGATCCTTAGAACAGGATACTACTGGCCAACTATGAAAAGGGATGCTGTAGAATATGCTAAAAAGTGTGATCCTTGTCAAAGACACAACAATATCCTCCATCAGCCAGCCGAATTGCTACATCCTATACCATCCTCTTGGCCATTCATGAGATGGGGGATGGATATAGTTGGCAAGCTCCCTAAAGCACCTGGTGGAAAAGTATTTATGCTTGCCATGACTGACTACTTCTCTAAGTGGATAGAAGCTGAAGCTTTTGCTCAAGTCAGAGAAAAGGAAGTTATATCCTTTATCAAAAGAAACATTATAACTAGATTTGGCATTCCCTCTGAAATTGTATGTGATAATGGTTCCCAATTCATTGGAAGCAGAACCACTAACTTTTGTGACAGTTGGGGAATTAAGATGATAACATCAACACCAGTTCATCCACAAGCCAATGGTCAAGCAGAATCATCCAACAAGATCATCATCAACAATCTGAAGAAGAAGCTAGGATCCAAGAAGGGGAAATGGGCAGAGGAGTTACCTTATGTGCTATGGGCTGATAGGACAACTCCCAAGAATGCCACTGGTCAAACACCTTTCTCTTTAGTATTTGGGGCAGAAGCAGTGATCCCAACAGAGATGGTGATCCCAACTGCTAGAACAAGTGCTCGTGATCCTGAAGAGAATGCTACAATCCTAGCTCAGGATTTGGATACTATTGAGGAAATCAGGGATCTGGCTAGGATAAGGATGGCAAGCTACCAACAAAGAATGGCTGGTGCTTACAACAAAAATGTTAGGATAAGGAAGTTCCAAGTCGGAGATATGGTGTTGAGAAAAGCATTCCAAAACACTATCAATCCTGCTGACGGGAAGTTAGCACCAAAGTGGGAAGGCCCTTACTTGATTGAAGCTGAAGCAGGAAAGGGGGCATACAGATTGCTAACCATGGAAGGAAATTTGTTACCAAGAGCCTGGAATGCTGTTCACTTAAAGAAATACTTTATGTGAACATGATCCTTCAAGCATGTGATCCTTACATTGAAGTATCCTCGAAGGATCCCGGTGATGTCAGTGATCCTTACTCTGGTAATATCCTTATCTTAAAACTATTACATTTCCTTACTTTTTACCAAAGGATAAGGATCCTGTATCCTTCATCCTCTTCTCACGAACCATTTGAGTTATGATAGTTCAGGTATCTACAGCATATCGTCAAGATCTTCAAAAGCAACGCAGATCCTTGGGTTCAACCCCAGTTATCCTTGGGATTATCCCCAGTTTCCGCCAGCAGCGCACGATGATCCTGATATAGTTCACGTCTTTGGGACCAGTACCCACTTCCGGGGCTGACAACCTCATCGTACTGGCTATACCCAGGATCCTACGTATAATGGTAGACGTACCATACATCCGTTCCTAAGGTTTCTAACGTTTTCACGTTAGCTAAGGTTTTGACATTTTCATGTCACTAAGTTTGGATAGTCGCCAGTAAGGGCCATACTCCGGTTTACATACGATCCTTTGGGCTTGTCCCCAGTTATCCTTTGGGCTTGTCCCCAGTTATCCTTTGGGCTTGTCCCCAGTGATCCTTTGGGATCATCCCCAGTTACCCTTTGGGCATGTCCCCAGCTACTAATTTATCTTTTACATTGGCTTAGTCCCAAGTTATGTTTCATTTTTCAGGTTTTCAAAGTTAAACACATAAGGATCCTTAATCCTTATTATCCATTAAAATCTCATCTACGGTCATCTTGATTAAAGGTTAGGATCCTAACTCGGATCCTCAGGTATGATCCTTGACTATTTTGATTATACTAAACAACCCTTACACTTTGACAACTAAACCTATGATCCTTGAAATTGATTGCTTCAAAAATTTTCAGTGTCAGGATATTTGATCTAGGATCATATCCTAAATTTATTAAACATGGTTTGCTCAACTCTTGTTACTCTAACAAATATGTTTCTAAAACAAACTGGAAAATAAGAAGACAAATAAAGGATAACAACACGAGATAAGCCAGAAAGATTAAAGTTATATTATTAACAAAAGGATCTTAAACCCTTTCAAAAAAGTTGTCAAAATTGCCAACCCACATTTCTACCAGCAAAACGTGGCCCGTCCACATGGGTTGGCAAAGGGTGTCCATTGTCTGTGCGGTCTTAGCAGGTGCAGGAAATTAAAGGCGGTAGGATCACAAAGGCTTCATCCCCCAAACAGAGGATCCCTCCACCATTTGCGATCCTACCTATTGTCCAAAGGATCCAGGATCCTTAACCCTAAAAACTATTGTTTAAGTACAGACCATAAATTGTTTCAAACATCAACAACCACAAAAACCACTACCAAACCTAAAAAATTGGGCTCCGGCCTAGTCTCGAAATATCCATCATCGCCCAATCCAGCAACTTAAACCTTCGCTGCTCCATCACCACCAGCTTCTCCACCCTGATCCATGCCAGCATCACCACCTTCAAGCATAGGGATATCCTCAGCTTCATCATCGTCCTCCAATTCTGCCAGCCTTGCCTTCCAACCCTCCACATCCCATGAGCTCTTGTCGAAGGCAGGATCCTGAGCCTCCGCAGCCATCTGCAATTGTATCTTATACATAGCAATTGCGGCAGAGACCTTGGCATCCTGGGTGATCTCCTGCTTTTCGCCATCCATGTTGATCAGCATTTGAGCAACCTCATCCTTTGTAGCCCGGAGCTCCTTCTCAAGATCAGCTATCTTAAGATCCTTCAACACGCCCATTTGTTGAAGGTCGGCGATTTGGCTTTCCTGATCCTCGACATGGCCAAGGTAGGTCTCTACTTCAGCAAGTTTCTGCAAAAAGGGAAAAAGGTAAGATCAGGACCAGGTGATCCTCAAAGAAACAGAATATACAGACAGGATACTCAAGTAGGATAGCCAACAGGGGCAATGATCCTTACTTCATTAACATAATCAAGAAACTGCTGGCGAAGCAGGGGAAATCCTTGGAGATCCTCAGAAGTCTTTCTCTTCTTTCCCTTACCCCTAACAGGTGCTTTAGGGGCTGAAGCAGAGGGACTGGCAACAGAAGTCTTCTTTCTTGAAGACTTGACATTGGCAAGATCGTCAATCCCGAACTTGGAGGCAGACTTGGCAGACTTAGCAGATTTCCCAGCGCCTACACAATCAAAACAAGATAAGTTTCCTAACTAATTTAACAGTCTTGCATGGAACTTACTTTTTGATAAGGATACTTACTTGACATAGTGGCAGATGCGGAGAATACTTCTTGTGAATCCTGGATGGTGACTTGAAAACTTCTGGTCTCAGGATCAAGCTTTTTGAAAGCTAAAACTCTTTCTCTTGCAGCAGGGGTTAACTTGAGATGAGCAACGGATATAGCTGCACAAAAGACAAAGAAGACATCAGTGATCCTCATCATAAGAAACAAGTCTGATAGTGATCCTTCCAGGATCCTCTATCCTACCATGAGTGCCCACTCCTTGGGCAGATCCTTCCCATTAGGGATGGTATCCCTCCTAACAAAGAAGAAACGTCGCTTCCAGTTTGTGTCATTTTTGGTGACCTTAAAAACAGGGTGATCCTCCCGGCTTTCCGTTTCAGCAAGTATCGACAGGAACCAAACGTGGTAAGATCATATAGCTCAGCCAGCTCTGACATCCCTAAGTCAATCCCCTCCTGCTCGATGATCCTCTCAAGGGTATACAAAACCCTCCAGATCATCGGCATGGCTTGGATATAAGACATGCCGGTCAGGGAAAAGAAGGATTGGGTGAAGGCTGGAAAAGGATATGAATATCCTATGGTAAACGGAGTTGCAGGAAAGGCCACCCAGGTGTCGGAAACAAAATCGCTTAAAGCGGTGGAAGTGAATGACTTGAAGATAGCATCCGCCGGAAAACAGTGACGGATCCTATCAACATGAGCATCGGTGAAGCAGCATCTCTCGGTAGGAGAGTCTTTAACGACCCCTTGGCTTTTCAGGGGACTGCTCTTCTTGTGATCCTTGTGAGGGGAATTTCGGAGCAACATACTCATGGCAGAACAAAAACAGGAGCAGAAAAACAGAGCGAGAGAAGGAAGAAAGAGAGAAGAGAATACCTGATCGATCTTCGGTAGAGATTATAAAGGGAGTATATCTTGAATTTAAATGCAGATTGATCCTAACCCTATCTCCTATTTATAATCATGATTTGCAGGGATGTCACTTCAGTGACGTAAAGGTTGCAACAGCTAGTCCGGTTATAACGACTAGTTATCCGAGTCGCCCGTTGCAGATAAGATCAAAGCAAAATATAACTCGTTAATTTACAATAAACTCCTTATATTTTGGGGGCAATTGTTAGGGCTGGATTTTTATGATATATGATCCTTACATGTGATCCTAACCAGTGATCCTTGTTTCTTTAGCAGATAGTGATCCTCAGCAGGACTTCAGGATCAGGATCATGGACCATTATAGGATCCTCATGCTAACAGTTACCTTCATTGAATTAAATGATATTTTGCAGGAACATCTAGCAGGATCCGCTCTTAGCATCACGATCAAAAGACGCGTCTTTACAATTATAGCATGTGCTTAATCGGAGATGGACGTTGCAAAGGATATGGAAACTTGGCATGATTTAAGGGCGACAATTTAGGCTAGATTTACTTTTATTTCTAAAGGGGTAATGAGCTGATTATTAGTCTTTTTACCTAAAATAGGTCACCTACACTTGTATATATAACACTCTTCCCCATTCGGAAGAACACACAACACAATTCTCACACGCTTAGACACTCGAAACTATAGTGATCCTTGTACTCAGCTCATTATCATCCGAAGTTGTAACCATATTTTGATATATTGAAGTTGGTGATCGGTAGTTGCCATCACCCGAGGTTTTTTATGCCGGAGATCATTCATTGATCAAGGGCTTTTTCCTCGTATAAATCATTGTGTCTTTGCATATTTCATACTGAAGTGATCCTTTACTTTTTCAATAAACCA